>NC_067476.1:117088769-117388769 GCF_947179515.1 Apodemus sylvaticus
TAAAGAAAGGGTGATCCATTTGGCTCATTTTTTTTTTCAATGAGCTCCTGTGGGAGGGTAGGATGGTCAGAGCAGTTTCTATTATTGTAGGCCAAGGAGACAGGCAAATATTGAATATCAGTATTCTGCTGGATTTCTTCTTTTGCCATCTTTAAGATGGTGGCCCTGGTGGATTGACCATCCTGCACTTGAAGGACACCTACACAAGAGACTATAAGCAGCATGACCTCTACTTGATGGGTCTAAAATTAAAAAAAAAAAAAAGAGGTCATTAAATTAGGTTTGTAGGGCCGGGGCTGTGGAACTGGGAAGATCACAGAGACATGGTAAAGATGACTGTGGTGGTTTGAATAATTGACTAATTGGTACAAAGTTGATGACATTGTTCAAGGAGGTTTAGCTTGTACTTCCTGGAGTAAATGCAACATAGAGTAAAAGAGTCTTAGCTACTTTCAGTTTGGTTGCTTTGTTTCATGCTTTCATTCGGAGACATGAGTCTTCAGTTTCCTGCTGTAGTCACCATGCCTGCTTGACACATTCCCTGCTCATCACAATAAACTCTTAGTCGCCAGGAAGAGTAAGTCCGATAAATTCTTTACAAGTTGCCTTGGTCATTATGGTTTACCACAACAATAGAATTGTAAAGATATAATGATCAAAATAACATTGTATAAAATTCTCAAATAGCTAATAACTTTTTTAAAATATCATTATTTTTCAGGGGTCTAGACTTCAATCATTCTCCGGTCTAGGCTTTAAATCATCATTGTAGGTTATAGTAACTTCTTATTGCTACTGTTCCTACTCTGCTCAGTGGCCCTGGATGCCATATATACATAATTTGCAAAATTAAAATATAATTACATCATTTTCTCCTTGTTTATCCTTCATTCAACCTCTTTCTTGATCCTCTCTTGTCCCCTTTCAAATTGAGAATCAGTTTTCTTTTCTTTAATCACCATTGCTACATGTACATATTCATATATTTATGCATAAATACAACCTGTTCATTATAGCATCAATGGGAGGAGGGGCCCTTGACCTTGTGAAGGCTCAATGCCCCAGTGTAGGTGAATTCCAGGACAGGGAAGCAGGAGTGGAAAGTTGGTGGGAGAGCACCCTTATAGAAGCAGGGGAAGAGCAGGTGGTATAGGGGCTTTCTAGAGGGAAATCCGGTAAAGGGGATAACATTCAAAATGTAAATAAAGAAAATATCAAAAAAAGAAAAGAAAAAAGGGAAAAAATAATTTTAAATAATTACTTAAGATTAAACTAAAGACTTTGAGAACTGTTAGACATCATTAGAGATCTTTACCAATGATCAAAAGCAGTTGACTTTAGGAGCTAAATGTACTGCCAGCTATTATTTTTTAGTACAAAAGATGGATTGGTGAATGTTAGCTATCATGGAGTTTCAGCATAGAAGACTGAACAATATTAACCCAATAACCATATAATAGTATTAAAAAATGCACATGGGATTTGCTATAGTCAGTGGGATCAGATATGTGTGAGGTAACTGTGATGAAGCACATTGCAACACCACAAGCTAGACTTCACATTGTTCTGGCAGTGATCGACGGAAGATGAGAAAAACATTCCAGTTATAAGAATGCTAAGCATCTAAGGCTCTCTGGTGGAGTGAGAAGGCCAAGGGACATGGCAACGTGAAGGAACAGGAGAACACAACTTGAATTTGGCATTCCAAATGCACGAGATGAAATTCAGGAACCGTATTAGTTGCTCTTATAACTGTTGTGGCGGTTAATTCTGAAAGTGAACTTTACATGATTTAGACAACATAGAAACAAATCTCTGCTCATCTCAGTGAGGGACAGAGATGGGGCACAGCAGGGCTTGCTGCCTACCCAGCTTAGCCAAATTGGTGAGCTCCAGAAGGGAGAGGCCCCAGCTCACAAAGTCGGATGGAGGAACAGAAAAGAGAGAGGCTGCACTCACTTCTCTCAGCTTCTGTGGTCTCAATGTGAGCAGCAGCCTCAAGTTTCTGCTGCCATCATGCCCTGTACCCTGGAACTATCAGCGAGGATAAAACCTTCCTTTCTTAAGCTGCTTTGGTCTGGTGTTTGCCACAGCGATGGGAAGAGTAACTATACAGAAAATTGGTACCTAAAAGTGTGGCTGATGCTAGAATAAGCCTGACCATATGGTACTTAAGCTTTTAGAACTAGCTTTTAAGCGGAATCTAAAGATTTTGCAGCTGTGATCTACCAAAGCCCGGGAATGTAGTAAGCAGAACTTAATGGTCCCTTTGCGTGGGGATGTTGGAAGACACAGATGCTAAGAGAAAGAGACAGCAGAGGCCTAGATCATGTGGCTTCAGAGGAGAAAAAGGACTCTCTCTCAGGAACTGTGGTAAAGGCCATTTTGTGTGATGTTCTGGAAATGAATCTGGCTACTTTTTGTCTACATCTTAAGAACTTAAGGGGCTGACAGTAGGAGCAATCGGCTACTTTACTTGGTGGAAGGCAACATTCAGGCTTGGCTGTGGCCAGGGCTTGCATCTTTCATGTAGGTCTACAGTGAGAGTAGTGCAGAAAGATGTGAAAGACATGTAGTTGTTGAAGACAACAGTTTGCATGCTTACAGGTTTAGACAACGAGTTTAGAAGAATAAAGAATTAATTATTAATACTGAGATTTTTCACCACCAGAAAGTCTTTCTGCATCAGAACTAAAAGAAAGTATCTGAAAACAAAATTCAATTAAACAGGAACCTAAGTCAGAGATGCTCTGGAAAGAATATACCACTAAATCCCAGCTCTAAATGACCAATGCTTTCAACATTCTAGAAGGAAGTAAAGTCAATTTACAGCTTTATGCAGAAGTGCATATACCAAAATTGCAACTATACAGAGAAAATTATCATGGTCTGTGTACAAAACCCACTCAAATAAACCAGTAGCCATTATACATACAAAAGCAACAATAATAACCCCTCATTTTTGAGACTAAAATCATGGACCTGATTCAACTCACAACACTCTCAATTCAAACCCAGAAAAAAGACCTCCATAAAGAAAAGTTTTCTGTATGAAAAGATTACAGAAAACTCTAGAAAATGAACCTCCTTGCCCATGGGTTGATAAATTAGTATTTTGAAAATGACCATCTTTGACAACTAATCTTGTTTGTCAACTTGACCACATCTAGATTCAATTGAGACCCAAGAAATTGGACATCCCTGTGAATGATCTCTTCTTCCTCCTCATTTTTCTTCTTATTGTTATTCATTGTCTCATTATTATTTTATCACCCCTATCGCTCCCAGAACCCACTATGTAGATAAAGCTGCCCTAGAACTATCTGCTTCTGCTTACCAAGTACCAAGCTCAAAGGCAGGCACCAACCTTTCCCGCTGAGGGATTTCCTTCATCAAATTAAGACATAATTGTTTTAAATCTAGACCACCCCTTCTAGTAGCTCATAGACCTACTAGAGCATAGAGCACATGAAATAAGAAAATATAGTCTTGCTCTTATTGCTGGTGTTTGCCCTCTCACATGCATGTCTGACTACCTTGGCACTCTAGCTGATTTTAAGTCCAGTTCCTTCACTAACAGCTCTTCAGAATTTCTTCAGTATTCCAGAACTAGACCAAGACTGCTGAAACATTCACCTTGACGCACTGAGTAATTCCTGGATTTTCAACTTATCTGTCATGAGGAAGCCATAGATAACCAGGATCTCATCCTGGAATCCAGGACAATAAATCGTATGTACATATTTAAGTAAGTATCCTTCTTTTAGAAAACCCTGACTAATATACTATCCCCCCAAGAGCAAATTACAAATTCAGTGCTCTCTTAATCAAAATCCTAATAGGCTGGAGAGATAGCTCAGCAGTTAAGAACATTGGCTGCTCTTTCAGAGGATCCAGGTCTGACTGTCTGCACCCTTATGGTGGCTCCCATTCTCCTTCATGGGTACCGGGAATGCATGTGGTATACAGAGATACTTTTAGGCTTCATACACTTTAAGTAAAAATAAATAAATAAATAAATAAATAAATAAATAAATAAATAAATCTTAAAAACAATGAAAACAAAATCCCCATGATGTTCTTCACAGAAATTTTTAAAAATCTTAGAATTCATGTGGAAACGCAGAAGACCCTGGATCACCAAAGCAATCCTGAGCAGAAAGAACAGTTCTGGGGGAATCACCATGAAAAGATTTCAAGCTGTATTATAGAGCTATAATAATAAAAACAGCATCGAACTGATACAAAAACAGACATTTAGGCCTGCAGAACAAACCCAAATACCTAAATACAAATCTAAAAAAAAGTACGGCTATATGATTTTTAACAAAAATGCCAAAAATTTACAGAGGTAAGAAAGAAATGATTAAAAGGTGGCATTTAAAAAATGTTTCTGGGAAAACTGGTTGTACACTTGGAGAAGAATGAAATTAGACCCACAGCTATATCAAATGAATCAATACCTCAGTGTGAAACTTCTAGGAAAAAAAAAACAGAAAAAAAAACAGCATAAGGAGTAGCAAAGGATTTATTAACAGGGCTTCATTGCTTAGGTATTAAAGACAAATGGGACCTCATAAAATTAAAATTTTTCTATTGCACAAAGGAAACTGTCAAATGAATGAAGAGGAACCACAGGATGAGCAAAGGTCTTTGTACGCTATATAGCTAATGAAGGAGCACATTCACAATATTAAAAAGAACAAATAAATCAAACTATATATGTTTTTCTTTTTATTAGATATATTCTTTATTTACATTTCAAATGATTTCCCCTTTCCTGTTCCCCCCCCCAAATCCCATAAGCCATCTCCCTTCCTCCTGTTCCCCAATCAACCCCCTCCCACTTCCCTCTCCTATTATTCCCCTATACTGCTGCATGGAGCCTTTCCAGGACCAGGGGCCTCTCCCCCCTTTGCTGTCCAACAAGACCATCCTCTGCTGCCTATGCATCTGGAGCCTTGGGTAACACCATGTGTATTTTGATGTTTTTGAACCTGGGAGCCAAACCATATACTTAAAAGCTAAGAATCTAAACAGAAAGTCCTAAAAATTATAGCTAAGAAATAACTCGGAAAGTATTCAACATCCTTAGCAATTTGGAAATACAAATCAAAATTATTTTGTGATTTTATTTTTCCTCAGTCAGAATCACCAAGATCATGCAAACAGCTGATAGCAAATGCTGAGGAAGATGGAGGTGAAGAATACTCACATTCACTGATGGAGAGATTACAAACTTGTGTACCCACTATGGAAATCAGTGTGGATAATACTCAAAATCTAAAAATAGTTTTACAATATGTCCTATATATAGCATTATTTAGCACTTGGAATATTATTTATTTGTAAAGAAAATGAAATCATACAATATTCAAGTATATTAATGGATCTAGAAAAATTATCCTGAGTGAGGTAACCCAAAAGGCAAATTCCTCATGTTCTCTTTTTTAATTGTATATCTTAGATTTCAATCTTTAGATGTGAGTCTATAACCTGGAGTAGGCACATATTGCTAACTTTGCAGTTATCAAAGAGATTATATCGAGGGGTTCAAGAAGTCTAGCATCACCATTCCAGAGAGTTTCTAAGACCAATCATTGTCTAGTTAAGGTTGGAGTTCTTACAAGGAGGCACTGTGATAACACTTTATGAAGCATTGAAGGTGAAGCCTATATTTCAGTGGAGATATGGAATGTTAAAAATTCTAGAACCATGCTAAGAAAAGCTATACACATATAATAGAAATGACCCAAGAGAGAAAATATATGTTCAGCTAGCAGCAGAACTTGGGAGGTAGGATGGCAAAGTCTTTTATGGCAAAGATTTTTCTCCATGAACTCAGATGCTCATAAAAGTTCAGGACCTGATGTTTGTTGTGCTGCCTTTAGGTGATATGTTCCTCTTCTCAATTGATCAGGGATTTACAGTTAAGAACTTGCTTAAATCCAAGAAAGACTCTATTTATACTTCTGAACAGTGCTGGAATGGCGAAAGGCTGCAAGGAGATCTGAAATTGAACTCAATGTATTTTCAGTATGAGTTAGCTTTATCTGTGGACACAAGTTGTGGAATATTATGGCTTAAGAGTGATGCATTTGGAAGCCAAGTTGACTAGGGCTAGAGTTGTGAAATGAATCTTGATAGTCAACATGATAGGTTTGAGAATTGGCATGGAAATGGGTCTCTGTATATATCATTAAGAGAGGTTCTACATAAAGTTAAATGAGGTTGGAAAACTCATCCTAAATATGAGCAGCACCATTCTCACACTGAACACAAGCGAGAAAGCAAACTGAGCACTCCCATTCACTTCGCTCTCCTTGACCCTGGATGGAATATGTCCTCATCTCAAGTTTTTTCTGCTTCCACAACATTCCCTATCATAATGGACTGAGCCAAAATAAACTTTCCTAGCTTGTTTTTTTCAGGGCGAAGGATTAAGTAGATATCATAGCAATAAAGAAAGCAACAAATACAGTATTTTAAATACTTTAACAAGAAAGAACTCACTACAGAGTCTTTAATTGATTGTTGTGGTTTTAGAAAGTGCAAGAGCCAAGCTTTAAAAGAATGCAATTAACAGAGACCCAGCCAGAAGAAATGTAAGAGAATTTCTTGATTTCCACAACTAATGATTTTATATCTACCTAGCCTGAAAGAGTCTATCAAAACTCATAACTACTTTGCAAAATAAATACATTCAATACATTATTTATCAGAACAGAAAGACTTTATGACACCATGCATCATCAAATAGCATGAGGAAGGCATGCTTGTGAGGGGCAGTCATGACTGTATTCTGAAACACAGGTACACAGAAATCATGGTCTGGAACTCTATTAGAATATGACTGAGAAAGGAAGGAATCTTTATAATGGAAAGGGGAAGATATCCTAAATGTTGAGGGTTTTAATAAATGACAGCTGTCATTGAGATGGATTCTGACTAGAATTTCATATTTGTGAAAGAGCTAAAATTGAGAGTATAAATAACATCAGACATGCATATGAGATCATAGGTGTGATATGAAGGAATACATGTTTAGAGAATGAGTGACATGCTAGATATTAAGTGTAGTGAGTAAATAGTTCCTAACAGTGAAAAATAGCCACCATCCAGAAAATTACAATACAGCATAGAAAAGCTACATTAATGCCTCTTATAAAATACTGAAAACCAGAACTATACAGCTTTGCTGGGCAGCGTTATTTAGCAGTTTCCTCTAGGATTGAAACATTCCATTTTGTAGGGAATTTCTTTAAGCCAGAAGGTAAACAATGCAAAATAGCTTCAGGAAGTTCCTGAAACTAACCAGATTATTTAAGTCCGTCCTTGCCCAAGTAAACAAGTCAAGCTACCTAACGTTACAATTAGGCAAGATAAGCTCTCTGAGAAGCCAACCTGCAAAGAAGACTCTGACACCAGACCAGATACCTGGAAGAAAGACAAATGAGCACAGTGCCTGGGAAAGACCAGAGTCATATAGAAAGGATACTCTCTAACTTGTTGAACTGCCTCATTAAGTCATATACAAATAACATAATTGGCACCCAAACAGGGACACAAGAGGTCCAAAGATGAGTTGGGGAGGCATGAGTACATGGTCCTTGCTATGGGTAGCAAGGCATGCATGCAACTGAGACTGAGAAGCTTGAGTATGAGAATTCAGGGAGGAAATTCTCATACAATTATCCTTTCCTGTGTAGTCTATCTTTATGTGCTTTTGTGCTATCGGAGTGGCTGCATGTTTCATGCTATGGGTAGTGGGATGTACAAGTGAGGGTGAGCAATCAGGACTGGAATTCTGTGGGAAGAATTTCAGAATAACAGTCTTTGTCAAACTTGTACAACCACTCTGGAAATCAATTTTGTGGTTTCACAGAAAATAGTGAATTTTTCTACCTCAAGACCCAGCTATACCACTCCTAGGCATATATCCAAAAGATGTGCCACCATTGCATAGGCACACTTGATCAACTATCTTCATACTATCTAACACCCATCAACTAAAGAATGGATAGAGAAAATGTGGTTCATTTACACAATGAAATAATGTTCTGGTATTAAATAGTATTCTAGTATGGGGATGCCCTAAAAACAGTTAAAGTAAATTTGGAAGAATTTGAAATTAGCACACTAAGGATTGTCTACAAACTAAAGCAGAGGTTGCTTAGACACTGCTGTGGGTAGTTAGAAATGAATTTGAGGCTGAGATGACAGCCAAGCAGGAATATGTTTGTGTAAAGAGACAATTGCAACAAGAAAGGGAGATAAGACTAGAACCCCATGTTAGCTTCTAATTTGGTAAGTAAACTAAATAAATAAGATGATCAGATGTAGGTGTTGGCTTGCCACTTCTTCTGGCCCAGGGAACAGAAGGAAATGATGGTCACAAGTACAACCCATGCTCCAGTGCCCATCCTGGGATCCAAGAATTTGGAACCCATGGAAAGACTCAAAAGTTGAGGAGGAAGAAAATGTAGAAAAGCTGGTAGAAAGTACTCCTAAAGTCCAAACTTGAGTAGAAAACAGAGAGAATCTATGATCCATTGTTTAGACAGACAGGACCTTTACAGTAGTACAATACCAGAAACTGGAATGATCAGTTAGTACTCAAAACTTGAACTGATGGGATTAGAGAAGACTTTTAAACAAGCAATGAAAAACACCCATCACATCATAGCTTCTCAGGCTCTGGGAGCAGATGGGATCTGTTTGACTACTGTGGAGTCAGAAAAATTTATCAAAACCATTGGGAACACTTGGTTGTTACCATCTGAAGTCTTCATAACTGTCTGAGAATAGAAAATAGAGGAAGGGCAGATGCTACTGAGAGACTAGGATTGAGAGAAGCTGTGTTTGAACCCCCGTTCACTGGGCTAGATAGAGCCCACAGAGTTCACAGGAAATTTACCGAAAAAATTGCTCCAGCAGGGATCTCAAGGGTGATGTGGAGCTTTGGTAGCTTTGCTAAGCCCTTCAGTGGAACAAGATTTTTATGAAGAAAAACAGGTGTTGAAAGATCTCAGTGACTTAGACCAGCATGTCAAGAGATTCTATAAAGTGAGAGTTCAACCTAGAGGAGATAAGAATGTGGTAAAGCAGAGGAAGATATCTGTCTATATGTGTGTTACCTGGAGACAAATGTGACATGATGTGTGTTGAGCTGGAGTTTCCAAATGGAAAACATGGTAGAAAGCCAATAGTATGCAAAGGAGCTTCTTCAAGGCTTCAATGACTGAGGAGTGGTTCATAGAAGATATTCTTGATAGAACAATACAGTTAAAGACAATCAATCCTCTCTTGGGGGTGGATAATTATGTCCGGAGACTAGGGAAGATACATCTCCTTCCAGAATAAAAAACAAACTGTACACTAAGGGTGTATATGGTTTGCCTAGCTAGGGTATGGTGAATGGAGAGCCAACATCTATGGTTATTACCACAGTGCTAACCCAGATTCAGTGAGCTAGCAGGTGCAACAGAGGACAAAAAGCCTCATTTCCTCTTGGTCCTGAGTAAGTTTGAACAGGTTAAATCAGGTCCATTGAGTTCACCAGACTTGAAGAAATGAAGGGAAACTCTGTGGAGAAACGCGCATATGAAAATGTAATGACTGGAGCAGACTGGGAGCACACAGCTTGCTCGGCAGGGAGCTTAGGTTCCAGTCCTGAGGCCTCTGGCAGGAGCCCTCAGATCTCTGCTTCTGGATCCAGAACAGCTTGGGCTGCAATCTCCAGGTCCTGCAAGACACAAGAGGGGCATCCGGGAGGCCGCCTGGGAGGAGTCAGTGTTCTCTGCTGAGTCCAGCAGGTGCTGGCAGCCTTCAGGTATCTGCTTCTGGATCTGAACAGCCTGGGCCACAGCACTCAGTCTCCAGGAAGTGAAAGAGAACTGGTGCGCCTTGAAGCAGACTGGGAACGCACAGCTTGCTCCTGCAGCATGGAGCTTAGGTTACAGTCCTGAGGCCTCTGGCAGGAGCCTTTAGATCTCCACCTTGGGATCCAGAACAGCCTGGGCTGCAAAGCCACATCGCCAGGTCCTGTAAGACTCAAGAGGGGCATCCAGGAGGCCGGCTGGAAGGAGTCAGTGTGCTCTGGTGAGTCCAGCAGGCCCCCGGCAGGAGACTTCAGGTGTCTGCTTCAGGATCTGAACAGCCTGGGCCAGAGCACCCTGTCTCCAGGCAGTACAGGAGGTCAGCTGTGCACCAGAGGCCACCTGGGAAGAGGCAGCTTGCACTGGTGAGTCCAGCATTGACAAGACCAACTAACACCAGTGAGAACTAGATGGCAAAAGGCAAACTCAGGAACGTCACTAACAGAAATCAAGGCAATATGGCAACGTCTGAACCCAATTCTCCTTTATCAGCATGTCCTGAATATTCCATCACACCAGTAAAACAAGATTTGAATTTAAATCACTGGTCATGATGCTGGTACAGGAACACATGAAGGACATACTTAAAGAAATTCAGGAGAAAATGGATCAAAAGTTAGAAGCCCTTACAAGGGAAACACCAAAATCATTGAAAGAAATTCAGGAGAATACAAAAGCCAATAAGAAGGAAATGGAAAAAAATCACTTAAAGAAATACAGGAGAACTTTGGTCAACAGGCTGAGGTCATGAAAGAGGAAACACAAAAATCTCTTAAAGAATTACAGGAAAGCACAAACAAGCAAGTGAAGGAGCTAAGCAAAACCATCCAGGATCTAAAATCAGAAGTAGAAACAACTAAGAAAACTCAAAGGGAGACAACTTTGGAGATAGAAAACCTTGGGAAGAAATCAGGGGACAGAGATGCAAATATCAACAACAGAATACAAGAGATAGAAGAAAGAATCTCAGATGCTGAAGATACCATAGAAACCATGGACTCAACAGTTAAAGAAAATGCAAAATGAAAAAAGCTTGTAACCCAAAATATCCAGGAAATCCAGGACACAATGAGAAGACCAAACCTAAGGATTATAGGCATAGATGAGAGTGAAGATTTACAACTTAAAGGGCCAGCAAATATCTTCAATAAAATTTTGGAAGAAAACTTCCCTAACCTAAAGAGAGAGATGCGCATGAATATACAAGAAGCCTAAAGAACTCCAAACAGACTGGACCAGAACAGAAATACTTCCTGTCACATAATAATCAAAACACCAAATGTACTAAACAAAGAAAGAATATTAAAGACAGTAAGGGGAAAAGGCCTAGTAACATATAAAGGACGACCTATCAGAATCACAGCAGAATTTTCACCTGAGACTATGAAAGCTAGAAGATCCTGGGCAGATCTCATGCAGACTCTAAGAGAACACAAATGCCAGCCAAAACTACTATACCCAGCAAAACATTCAATCACCATAGATGGAGAAACTAAGATATTCCATGACAAAACCAAATTTACCCAATATCTAAGCACAAACCCAGCCCTACAAAGGATAATAGGAGGACAACACCAATACAAGGAGGGAAACTTCACCCTGGAAAAAGCAAGATAGTAACCTTCTCTCATCAAACCCAAAAGAAGTTAACCAATCAAATTTTAAAAATAACATCAAAAATGACAGGAAATAACAATCACTATTCCTTAATATCTCTTAACATCAATGGACTCAATGCCCCAATAAAAAGACATAGACTAACCGACTAGACATGTAAACAGGACCCTACATTTTGCTGCATACAGGAAACACACCTCAGGGTCAAAGACAAACACTACCTTAGAGTAAAAGGCTGGAAGACAATTTTACAAGCAAATGGTCTCAGGAAAAAAGCTGGAGTAGCCATTCTAATATCAGATAAAACTGACTTTCAACTCAAAGTCATCAAAAGAGACTCTGAGGGACACTTCTTGCTGGTCAAAGGAAAAATACAACAAGAAGAACTCTCAATCCTGAACATCTGTGCTCCAAATGCCAGGGCACCCTCATTCATAAAAGAAACTTTACTAAAGCTTAAAGCACACATTGCACCTAACACAATAATTGTGGGTGACTTCAACACTGCACTTTCCTCAATGGACCAATCAGGAAAACAGAAACTGAACAGGGACACAGTGAAACTAATTGAAGCTTTGGACCAATTAGATTTAACAGATATATATATATATATATATATATATATATATATATATATATATATATATATAGAGAGAGAGAGAGAGAGAGAGAGAGAGAGAGAGAGAGAACATTCTATCCTAAAGCAAAAGAATATACCTTTTTCTCAGTACCTCATGGTACCTTCTCCAATATCGACCATATAATTGGTCACAAGACAGACCTCAACAAATATAAGAAGATCGAACTAATCCCATGCCTCCTATCAGATCACTATGGAGTAAAAGTGGTCTTCAATAGCAACAAAAACAGCAGAAAATCCACATACACGTGGAAACTGAACACTATTCTACTCAATGATACCTTGGTCAAGGAATAAATAAAGAAAGAAATTAAAGACTTTTTAGAGCTTAATGAAAATGAAGACACAACATACCCAAATCTATGGGACACAATGAAAGCAGTGCTAAGAGGAAAACTCATAGCCTTGAGTGCCTCCAAAAAGAAAATGGAGAGAGCATACACTAACAGCTTAATGACACACCTGAAAGCCCTGGAACAAAAAGAAGCTATTTCACCCAGGAGGAGTAGAAGACAGGAAATTATCAAACTCGGGATGCAATCAATCAAGTAGAAACAAAGAGAACCATACAAAAAATCAACAAAACCAGGAGCTGGTTCTTTGAGAAAATCAACAAGATAGATAAACCCTTAGCCAGACTAACCAAAGGGCACAGAGACAGTATCCAGATTAACAAACTTAGAAATGAAAAGGGATATATAACAACAGAAACTGAAGAAATTCAAAAAATCATTAGATCCTACTACAAAAGCCTATACTCAACACAACTGGAGAACCTGGAGGAAATGGACAGTTTCCTAGACAGATATCTGACACCAAAACTAAATCAGGATCAAATAGATCAACTAAACTGTCCCATAACACCAGAAGAAATAACACGGGTCATAGAAAGTCTCCCAACCAAAAAAAGCACAGGAACAGATGGCTTCAATGCAGAATTCTATCAGACCTTCATAGAAGACCTAACACCAATACTCTTCAAACTATTCCACAAAATAGAAACAGAAGGAACTCTACCCAACTCGTTCTATGAAGCCACAATTACACTGATACCAAAACCACACAAAGATCCAACAATGAAAGAGAACATCAGGCCAATTTCTCTTATGAATATTGATGCAAAAATACTTAATAAAATTTTTGCCAACCGAATCCAAGAACACATCAAAATGATCATCCAGCATGATCAAGTAGGCTTCATCCCAGGGATACAGGGATGGTTCAATATAAGGAAATCCATCAATGCTATACACTACATAAACAAATTCAAAGAAAAAAACCATATGATCATCTCATTAGATGCAGTAAAAGCATTTGACAAAATTCAGCATCCTTTCATGCTAAAGGTCTTGGAAAGAACAGGAATTCAAGGCCCATACCTAAACATTGCTAAAGCAATATACAGCAAACCGGTAGGCAACATCAAACTAAATGGAGAGAAACTTGAAGCAATCCCACTAAAATCAGGGACTAGACAAGGCTGTCCTCTCTCTCCATATCTTTTCAATATAGTACTTGAAGTTCTAGCTAGAGCAATTAGACAACACAAGGAGGTCAAGGGGATACAAATTGGAAAGGAAGAAGTCAAATTATCACTATTTGCAGATGACATGATTGTCTACTTAAGTGATCCGAAAACCTCCACCAGAAAACTCCTACAGCTGATAAACAACTTCAGCAAAGTGGCTGGTTATAAAATCAACTCAAGCAAATCAGTTGCCTTCCTATACTCAAAGGATAAGCAGGCTGAGAAAGAAGTTAGGGAAATGACACCCTTCACAATAGCCACAAACAATATAAAGTATCTTGGTGTGACTCTAACCAAACAAGTGAAAGATCTATATGACAAGAACTTCAGGTCTCTGAAGAAGGAAATCAAAGAAGACCTCAGAAAATGGAAAAATCTGCCATGCTCGTGGATTGGCAGGATTAATATAGTTAAAATGTCCATCTTGCCAAAAGCAATCTACTGATTCAATGCAATCCTCATCAAAATCCCAACTCAGTTCTTGACAGAGTTAGAAAAAGCAATTCTCAAATTCATCTGGACTAACAAAAAACCCAGGATAGCTAAAACTATTCTCAACAACAAAAGAAATTCTGGGGGAATCAGTATCCCTGACTTCACGCAATACTACAGAGCAATAGTGTTAAAAACTGCATGGTATTGGCACAGTGACAAACAAGTGGACCAATGGAATAGAATTGAAGATCCAGAAATGAACCCACACACCTACGGTCACTTGTTCTTCGACAAAGGAGCCAAAAACATCCAGTGGAGAAAAGATAGCCTTTTCAACAAATGGTGCTGGTTCAACTGGACATCAGCATGCAGAAGAATGCGAATTGATCCATCTTTATCTCCTTGTACTAAGCTCAACTCTAAATGGATCAAGGACCTCCACATAAAGCCAGACACTCTGAAGCTAATAGAAAAGAAACTGGGGAAGACCCTAGAGGACATGGGCATGGGGGAAAAGTTCCTGAACAGATCACCAATAGCTTATGCTCTAAGATCAAGAATTGACAAATGGAAGCTCATAAAATTACAAAGTTTCTGTAAGGCAAAGGACACTTTTAAAAGGACAAAACGGCAACCATCAAACTGGGAAAGGATATTCACCAAGAGGGCTAATATCCAATATATACAAGGAACTCAAGAAGTTAGACCCCAGAGAACCAAATAACCCTATTAAAAAATGGGGCATAGATCTAAACAAAGAATTTTCACCTGAAAAAATTTGGATGGCCAAGAGGCACCTTAAGAAGTGCTCAACATCATTAGTCATTAGGGAAATGCAAATCAAAACAATGCTGAGATTTTACCTTAAACCAGTCAGAATGGCTAATGTCAAAAACTCAGGAGACAGCAGGTGTTGGCAAGGATGTGGAGAAAGAGGAACACTCCTCCACTGCTGGTGGGGCTGTAAGATGGTACAACCACTTTGGAAATCAGTCTGGCAGTTCCTTAGAAAACTGGACATGACACTTCTGGAGGACCCTGCTATATCTCTCCTGGGCATATACCCAAAGGATTCCCCGGCATGCAATAAAGACACATGCTCCATTATGTTCATAGCAGCCTTATTTATAATAGCCAGAAGCTGGAAAGAACCCAGATGCCCCTCAAAGGAGGAATGGATACAGAAAATGTGGTATATTTATACAATGGAATACTACTCAGCAATTAGAAACAATGAATTCACAAAATTTTTAGGCAAATGGTTTGATCTGGAAAATATCATCCTAAGTGAGGTAAACCAGTCACAAAAGATTACACATGGAATGCAATCTCTGATAAGTGGATATTAATTAGCCCAGAAGCCCTGAATACCCAAGGCACAAATCGCATAACAAATGACTCCCATGAAGAAGTATGGAGAGGGTCCTGATCCTGGAAAGGATTGTTCTAGCATGGGAAGGAAATATAAGGATAGAGAAAAAGGAGGGAGGTGATTGGAGAAGGGATGGAGAGAAGAAGGTTTATGGGACATATGGGGAGGGGGGATCCGGGAAAGGGGAAATCATTTGGAATGTAAACAAAGAATATAGAAAATAAAAATATAAAAAAAAACATCATATTTCACGGATTTTTGACATTTTTGAAAACAAACTATCCATGTAAAGTACTGTGGACTGTTGTCTGTAAACTATCTTCAGCTATTTCTGATTAAAACCTAGAAAACACACACACACAAAAAGAAAGAAAATGTAATGACTCACAGAGAATGACTAAGAATTTGTGAGAATAAATCAAGTTTTAGCATCTCTTATCCATGCTTTGTGAGCTGTCACCATGTTGGGTGGGTTTTGGCTTTGCAGCTGTCATTGAATCATATCTGCCTCTTCATCCATATTCTTGAAAATTACCCCCAATAAAACTTATTGTTTCATCAAGTTGCACTTGTAGGTATCCACAGTACCTTGTTCTGTCATGGTGTCCCTATCTAGGGTGAATAGACATTTGTGTGTCCCCCTGGGGAAAGTTTTGTTACAGAACAAGCACACTACATTTGCAATAAACAGAAAACAAAACTAATCTCCCTTTTCTTAGTTATGTGTCCATCTACCACCTAGAGATCAGTGCTTGGGTAATTTTTTACTCACATCTTTCTTCTTTTTTTTTCCTCTTCATTCTTGTTTCTGCATTAACCATTGTGAACAACTACCTGATTCATTTCCCATGCTGTAACATGTAGAAATGACACATAGCTCCTCCCCCTCCCAGTGGTCCTACCCAATCAGTCATTGTTGACTTAAAAATCCCACCACAGCAATGCCTCTCTGCTTGGTCCTCTCATTGCTTCCAATGCTAGTACAGTGGGCCAGCCACTCACCTCTGCAGCAACAGCTATCACAGAACCTCCCTGTAAATACTTTAGCCACCACTCTTTTGTTTTCTGGTGCAGTAACCCAAAACCCTGTTTTTGTTATGGAACAATAGTTCAGGCTGTTGTTGGTGAAGGTCTCTGCTGAGGCATTCCATTCTTTTCCTTGTGGTGTTCAAACAGGGACGGTACTATCTCAACCAAACTTTAGAAGTGTGCTGACCCCTGCTTTGTGCTAGAAAGAACATCAGAGTTGTCATGCTGAGGACAAATCCCCTTCCATGTTTTGCTGTTCACAGTTCCTGTGAGTTGCTCTTTGGGAAGCCCTCAAGAGCACTTCAAAGCTGCTCAGCTGTCACCTCTCATCTCTTCTGCACTTCAGCCTCTGGGTAGAATAATTTTATATGTCTGTGCTGTTTTTACTCCCTCCCTATTCTTTCCCTGGCAAAATCCTCCTACCCATATTTCTACTTGCTGTTCAAATCTGAGGTCCCTCTGTCATTACTGTTTCCAGAGCTGTGGGCTTGTTTGCTTTCTGTGATAATTATCACCTTACAACTGCATATTAATGTTGATCCTGTTTATAGCATTTAACTATAACCCCTGTCAAATGTCTGATGAAAATAAATGATAAGTACAAGATGTTAGAGTGAGTGAATGATAGAGGCCAAGGAGGGGTGGAGAAAAGTGAAGATATTTCTTTTAAATGATGATATTGCTGCTGCTACTGCTGCCTCTGCTATTACCTCTGCTACTGCCATTGCTGCTGCTGCTGCTGCTGCTGCTGCTGCTGCAGATGTTGGTGCTGATGGAGGAGGAAAGACTTGAACACGTTGGCTCATGCATAACAAGAGGCAGCATACTGTAAACATTTTGTTGGAACACAATCCCACCCTTCATTAAAGACTACCTACAATCCCACAGCTCTAGAGACTTAGGCAGGATGAAGGCAAGAGTTTGAAAACAGTCTCATGTATATATCTATATCTATAATCTCAAAAGAATAAGGTGAAGGAAAAAATATTTAATTCCCACATTCCCAATGTAAGACTAGCTACAGAGCCGAAGTTTTCCTACAGCTTTCCTTGATGATCCCTGTTCTTCCATAAATCATGAGCTTGCCCATTGTTCACCCTGCTCTAGGTTGACTGGGGCACCAGGTACATATTATAACCTGCATGATTATACTCAGAGAAATAGAGTTATGGATGCAGGCCAGGCTTTGGTGGGGAGCTGAGCTAGGATCCTTGAGCAGCAAAGGTAGTCCTCAGGTGCAGAGCATCTCAACAAGACCAGACCAGAACGCCAACAGTGTCTCCCTAATGACTTAACCAGTTTTGTAAGAGAGAAAACACTGCTTTAAACATAGATCCTTTGAAAGAAACACTGCCCTCATAGGGCCAGACCACACCTTTCTAATCAGCAATATACACAGATGCTGCCACAAGCTCAATTCTTAGTTCTCTTGTTTCTGAATCACAGTCCTGACTACTGGGACATGCTAACTTAACCCACAGTGACATTCATGAGAAAACAGAGGTATAATGATAGATGGACTCATCTGTGTCTGTGGGTTGTCATTAACTAATAATCTATAATGTTAATTTCCATTATAAATGCTCAGCAATCTTTGTACTTTAAAAGTAAACACTAAATTTCCAAAATTAAATATGAAGAATTGTGTCACATAGAGGAATCATGAAGATAAAGAATTCTTGTTATTTTTCCAATCCCTTCCTTCTTAAAATAAAGTTAGCCAAGAGCCTCAGTGCTAGCTCCCATTCTGAAGCCAGCCTCTGCATTGAGACACCAGAAGGAGACAGACTCCCCTCAGCACTGGGCTGTTCCCCACTCCAATTTAAAGCCCCAATCTTCTGGTTTCGTATTACTTACAAAACGTTGTCTTCATAGAGTAAGTTTTAAGGAATCCAGTTTATTTCCATGTACTGAAAGAAACATTACAAATAGAGAGAAACTACATTTACTGCCAACATGCTGGCTCTGCTTAGGTTCTGATGGTGTTTCTTTGTTTCTTTGGAAAACCTTTCACCCTCAGACCAGCTGCTAAAGTTGAACACCACAAACGTTCTTTTCAAAGCAATTCTAAAACCCCATATGCTGGAATCCAAAATTCTTTACACACATGATCAGAGCCCCACATCTTAATAGCCATATAACTCTATAAAGACTTATCCCTGATTTCTCTGATAGATCATCACCACAGAAAGAAGGAAAGGGCCTCATGAAAGCATTCCACCTGTATTGCTGGCAGATGACTTATAAATGTCGCGCAGACGCTGACAAGGCCTACTACTGGCTCATAGAAGAAGCATTAAATAAACGGTTGGACATCTGCTGGTAAATACACAGCAAACAGAAAATTCAATCCGGAGCCAAACATGTGCACAGTATGGGCCCCATCCCTGCCCATAAACCAAGCAGTGTGTTCTGCTAATCATTAGCAGAGTTATTGATTTTAGATGTGTATCACACAGCTATAATTTTGTCAGAGAGTAGACCACATAAGTTGTGCTTTTTCTGGTTGTTTCATTTTGTCTTAGTCCAAGAGTCCGTAAATTGACGACCAGGACAAAAATTATAATTGACATCATCTGTGGGAAATATTTCATAAAACAACAGGCCCAGATGTAGGATTAAAGCCATGTGGTAGTAAAATACCCCACTGAAAAGGGGCCAGGTTCCATGATTTCTTATGAAACCAGATGTGCTCTGACTCCCTCTGCTTGTTTTTCAATGCTTTATAAAAAAACTTCAAATTCTCTCTTTCTCTCTCTCTCTCTCTCTCTCTCTCTCTCTCTCTCTCTCTCTCTCTCTCTCTCTCTCTCTCTCTCTCTCCATTGCACTAGAGAGAGTTGGTAAATGGATTACAGATGCAGGCTTGTACTTCAAAATCCTGACTGTCACAAGCTCTGAAATAAAATAAATGAAACATTTTGGGAAATTACATTGAACTATGGTAAAGGTAATAGGGATTAGGCAAACATGTCTGCTTGGTATTTGTCTAGCATCTCTGGCATGACCGTATGAACCCCTGAATAATGCAAGCTGGGGGCTTGAGTATAGGAAGTAATTCAACATGCGTCCATGGATGCAGAAATAACTGAGGCTGACTCGTGGAAAACTTACATCTTAGGCAGGGAGCTTTTATTTTTGGAGTTGGGAGCAGCGAGTGGATGGGCTTTTTGAGTGTCTTCTGTCTCCCTTGAGGTGAAATTTCTGCATAAAAACATGGTAGACAAAAATGAGAACTTCATGTGTCTATCTTCTACAGTGCAATTTCCTTTTTAGTTACACAATTAATCCACAGTTTCCCCTTTGGAAATGTTGGTAACTGCAAAAGTGAGATGCTCAGGCACAAACACAGCCTATATTGTTTGACAGCTAATCTGTATGTGGTGTGAAGAAATGTGCACAGCCATGATTCTGTGAAAGCAGTCTGTATCATGTGGAGCCCATTGCAGAATCACTGATTCCAATTCATTAATTCCTCATTGGCACAGTAACTCAGCCTTCATCTCTAGTAATGTGAGAAAAACTCAGTCTTAGGAAACCGTAATAAGGCATAAAGAAAGCTAAATTTCCATCAGGATTCATAGCTCAAAGTTGAGCATTATAGTTCTGCCATTCAAATAGTGAAACAGAAAGTAAATAGATTGGTTTAGTACCCATAACATCCTCCAATATCCAACCCCCTCCTCTCCACCAACCACTTTACTTTGCTTATAATATTTCAGCAATGTTTCTTCTTGGAGCCTAATGAGTACTAAAGCTGAAAGTGTTCCTGCTGAATTCCAAAAGACTCGAGTTATTTTAATGGCCTCATTTTTTAGCATCTATGCTAGTTAGAGTTTGAATCTGAAATGTCTTCCATAGGTTTGTGTGTGTGACTGTAAGTGCATGTGCATGTGTATGTAGAAGTGTGTGTTTCTGTGCATGGGGTGGGGGGCAAGATGATATGTGTACATATGTGTGCTTTCTTATTTCTTAATGAAGAAAGCCTATGGAAATCAAAAGAAGAAGTTGGACCTCCTGGAACAGATCATTGTGAATGACCTGTTGTAGTGTGCTGGGAACAGAACCATGGTCCTTTGCAAAAGCAGTAAGAACTCTTAAATGCTGAATCATCCATCTATTCAGCCCCAAGCTTATATTTTGAATATGTGATTGGTACTTGGTAGAATTGTTTTGGAAAAAAAATGGAACCTTTGGGAAGTAGGGCTCAACTGGCAGACTGACCCTGCTAGGAGAAAACTTTGAGAGGGGCATGCTTGATTTACAGCACAGCCATATTTCTGTTTTCTGCTCCTTGTCAGGCACTATCAGAATCACCAATGGCTTCATGCTCCTGCTGTGTCATAAGATGGGAGCTGCCTCCATTGTCTTGCTTTTCCAGCCTTGGTGGGCTGACATCACCTGAAAGTTTGAACCAGAAAGAAAAAGAAAGCAGCGGTGGTGGGGTGATGGTGGTGGGTGAACCTTTCTCCTTTAAGTGGTTTCTGTCAGGTATATTTATCAAGGAAGAAAGAAAAGTAATTAATGGATCTCTCCCGCTGGTTCTGGGAAAACCCAGCTCGCAGCTAAACTCTCTTTCCTCTGCAAGCATCCAGGGAAAATGGAAACTGATGAGACAAAGGGTGGAGGTGAGTAAAAGAGGTTAGAGTGAAGTTAAAATCCCGAGGGAAGCGCCATTATTATCCTTCCTCAGCACAGTTTTGTGAGTTTTTGTTCCTAGTTCACGTTAATGTTATAAAGATAAAAGCTGCAGAAGTTAATGACTAATCTATCCCAAAGAAAGTTTGAAGGGTGTCTAAAGAGTAAATAAAAAAAAAATAAGAATTTGTGGGCCCAGACCATTGACACTACTCACTTGGCAGGCATAAGATGGAGACTGTTACATTTCAAGGCCATACAGCCTTCAAAGAAGCCTATGAGGGGGCAGTTCCAGATGTCACAAATGAAGATACAGCTCAGAAAAATTAAGTTGCTTCATGGATAGCAGAACCAGTTCTGATAGATGCCCAAATGCTGCCCAGATCTGTTTAAGATTCCTATTCTCCTGATTTATACTGTGTGATCCTCAGCTCTGGTAACAGATACACATGTTCGTGCAGGCCCATGAGAGTGTGTTGTCCAGAAGCCTCAGACTTACATAGCTATAAATGATTACTGCCCTTGCTGCTACTGGGAAATGATTATGAACATCTTTGAGCCTGTGCTAAAAATTACATTTGAAATTTTAAAATTTTATTGAGGTAAATATGTATAATGTGAAATGTGACATATTAACTATTTTAATTGAATAACACAGTTTAGTTTCTGTCTATTTTCACTTGGCATTGTATCAATCTATGTTGGAGGTATCTTCAGAATTCATTTATACTTAGGACCGAGTACTGTTTCATATAGAATAGACCCTACATGTTTCTCTAGACTTCTGTTGATGAACATGAGTGTTTTATATGAGTTGTTATAATACTGATGTGACATTGATATACAGTTTGTGTTCTAGGTCTTACTTTCCATTATTTTGCTTACCTGTGAGTAAAGTTGCCAGGTCTCATTTTATCTGAGATATATCCAAACATCATTGCACATTAGTTTCTCCAGTTTCTTCCCACCACAGATGTAAAGGGTTTCTGATTTTCTTTGTCTTTTCAACGCCTGTGAGTGCCACCATTGACGTTCATAGTATTACTATGCTGTGGGAGCTCTCATCCTACTTTTGATTTTCATTTCTAGAATAATTAGTGATGAAAAGCATCTTTTATATGCTTTTTTGGGGAAGTGGGTATCAATTTCAGTGCTTTATCCACTTATTTATTACAACTCTATGATTAATATAACTATCATAGTATTGTTTGGAATCAAACCCCGATCTTTGTACATGGTAGAAATGCAACCCACCTCTGAACTCCTTCCTGAGCATTTTTTCCTTATTGGGCTGGTTTTTTATTTTTGTTTATTTGTTTTGTTGTTGTTGTTAATTGGGTTGTAAGAGTGATAATATGTTTTTGAATGTTAAATATTTTTTTAGGTACCTGACTTTCAAGCGTATTTTCTCTTTATCTGGACTGACTTAATTTTCTTTATATTGTGCTTTACTCACTAAAACTTGAGTTTGACAAAATCTATCCACCCTTTTTAGTCCTCTTCTGCTTATTTGAGTTATATATAAAAATTCACTCCTTAGTTCAATTTCAGATTTTATCTTAAGACTTTTATGACATTAGCTTTCCCATTTAGCCTTCTAATTCATTTTGAGTTCTATTTTCTATCTAGAGTGAGACAGGAGCCCACGTTAATTCTTCAGCTTCATTACACCAACTGTTGACAATAACGTGCTGTGCTTTGACCTAGTTCCCAGCACAGAACCTGAGGACTAAAGTTAGGTGCTGAGAATAAAAAGTGGTAGACACGATTTTTTCATCCACCAAATATGTTAATCAGTATTTCATGCATCAGTATTACATAAATAACTTGACAACAATTTTAACTAAACACAAAATTTTATTTATTTTATTCTCTTCTAACAAACACTGTTAAATTTAGAAATTATTGAATCACAAGGATATTGAGTTTGCATATTCATAAATTCTTGATTATTCAGTAGTTTAAAAATGAAGACAAATGTCTCTAAAGGGGACAGAAGGAAGCTAGCCTGTTTTTAACATATAGAGACATGACCATCTTTGTGAAGTGGCTGGCTAGGCCCTCAGTAGCAGAACAGAAGTGAAGGGAACACACTTCAGCAGTGTGGCTTCAAATAAGAAACGTCTTGCCAGTTATACATGGTCTCCAATTCTTAGCTCACAATACCTGGAAAATTGGTTGTGCTTCAAATCAGCATCATGTTGTTATGAACAGTTGGGAAGGATACTGAGGTCAGCAGATAAACCATCCAGATCCTAAATTTCCACACTGGTTAAGAGATGTCTAGCGGTCTTGCCAGGGAAAATGAAGGATTCATAATACAAAATCTAAGAGGAAGATAAAGGAAAAGTCACATTTCAATGAAGTTAGCCATACCGTGTCTGCAGCATCCCATGGAGAATCACAATGAACATATGAAGCAAGATCTGAAACCAGGAATGGAAAAGTACTTTGCAGGATCATTCCAGGCCTGCAGTCATTCTGATCTGGAAGACAGAGACTCAAAAGACCACATCTGGTGATGAAGATTTGGTTCTCTCTGCAACTGGCTCAGAGTCACAGGTACTTGATCCCAGGCATGAAGAGTGGTCTATTTCTGACAGCCAGAGCAAAGGAGTCCAGAAACACTTTGTTCCCTGCAGCTGTACCAACACCATAAGCCCCTCCCTGCCTGTAAAGGGAGGGCAGGTAAAGGTTTTATTCATGAAGTCATCTTGACGATATATGTAATATTTATGTTTTCTAGAGTTAGTGGCTTCAGAATTGTCTGACATGTATATAAAAACTAAACCAGGAAGCAAACTTTTAACTTCTAGTCTGATGGCAGTTTCTTTCAGGAGACTGAGCCACAGGTTCAAGTCCTACCCATGGTTTTATGGTCATCCCATGACATGACTTTTCAACACAAAAGATGAGTTTAGAGACCAGAACAAGCTCTTCTATTCTGTTCTTCATCTGGGCTAAAGCAGCAGTGACTCTGCAAAATAAATGCAACTTTTATAACTACAATAAAGAGTTGAAAATTGTTCCAAGCAGAAAACTTCCAAGGCAAGAGATTAGTGCACTAGTAACTTCAGGTCACACTGGATGTTCTATTTCTGGTATGGAAGTGACTTTCCACTCCCTAAGTGTCCTTCAGAAGCTGAAGTGTCAGTTTCAGAATTCTGATAGATCCTTGAAGTGGTGCAGAGTCTCACTTTTGAGGTGGCCTGATGAAATTCACAGGTGTCTCCTCTGAAGTCCATTGTAGCAAAGTGCCGGAAACACTGTGTGATTATGGGTATCCATTCCTCGAGTAGACATATCTTCAATAAAACAGCAAGTGACAAAGGAACATGGCAGAGAGGCAAGGATGCTTTGGAGTTCTTCATTTCAAAATGCAATGGGAAATGACATCAAAAGAAATTCTTTTATTTCTCTTCACCATAGCTAAAGCAATAAACGTGGCTGGGAGAGTGGCTTGGCTTGGATTCCTAGCTCTTTTGCAATTTCCTTGCCCATGTGTTTAGTAGACACAATCAAACCATTACTTCAGTCCATTCCTTCCCAACTCAAATTACATTTCAGTTACCTCTCCTGGTTCTCTGGAGTATGCAATAAATGATTAATTTTCAGTATTATAAGTTGTCTTTCTATATGTCTATTTCCTACTTCTATACCTTTGTGGGGGGGGGGGGAAAGAGAGAGACAGAGACAGAGACAGAGAGACAGACAGAGAGAGACAGAGAGAGACAGAGACAGACAGAGAGAGAAAGACAGAGAGAGTCTATGCAAACTACTACAGGTATGTCATTAGGTCATAAGCTGAAATAAGCAAGGGGACCCTTTACAGAAAATAATCTGACACTGAAAGGTTGAAGTGTAACATGGTTTCTGAGAAGTCTTAGAAGAGAAACAGGATGCAATGACTATATGCTCATGGACTGATTGCCCCAAATACACTTTCCTAAGTGCCTTGGTTTTTAATGGAATTAGAATGTCAGTATTCTTTTCAAATCTAATGGATACTGTGGCAATTGGCTCAGCCACATTATGCATTCTGCTAACCCAGGCCTTGCCAGTGCCCTCTGCTTGAACTGAGGTTGGACACACTGACCCATTCCAAATGCATGGAGACTCCACCAGTTTTACTGACTTGGCCAAAAGTGAGTGTCAGTCTTAAATTTTAATATGGCTGTATGGTTCAGTTCCCATAGTAACCAAGTATGAAAATACTATCATCACCTAAGTTGAAAATCAGCTGTGCACATGGTCCATAGTTTCAGCAGGCTATTTAGATGAACAAGAGCCAAGGTACACACTCAAATCCCCTTACAAGCTGCCTATCACCTTATCCAGCAAAGTAGCCTCATTACTGGGATAAAAAGAAAATTTTGCAGAAAATAGAAAATGTGAATGACCGAAATATATTCTATAGAAGAGAGAGCCACAGAACTCCAGGGCTATAATGTGGCCTTCCAAAAGAATCTTATCAAGGGAAGGAATGATTAACCTTTCTTAATTTAGAAAGTGGCAGAGTGGACGGAATGCATGTTAGAAGAGTTTAAACAAAGGAAAAAGTTCTCCTGCCTTATGGGTAATAAACAGTTTTATCATCATTATTTGCATCTTTATTGATACTTGCATACAAGTCTGCCTAGTTCCAAAAACTGGGGCTTATTCAACAAATCTAATTTGAACAAATCCTCCCAAAGTTTAACTGGGAATAGTTTACTAACATTTCTCCCACGATCCAGATGATCTTTGCATGCTTAATTTAGTCAGTCATCACACGGGAACTCGGTGAACCCTGAAGAAAAAGAATCAAGCATGTTGTACATACACAGTCTTGCTTGGGGCTGTGAATTATTCTGTTTTTCTCCACTTCCTATTTGTATGTGATAAATACTAAAGTGGGCTACTAGTGAACATTACTTCTAGTTGCTCAAGGGAGGATAAAGAAAGAAAAACATTCATCCAACTTTCTTTGTAAACATGATTCCCAGAAAGAAACACAGCTTTGTAGAGACTTTTAAGACTTTGTTTGTATTGTAATAGTGTGTGTCTGTGCCCACATGTGTGCAGGTGCATACCTATGGAACCCAGAGAAGGGCATTAGATACCGCAGAGCCACAGTTATAGGCTACTGTGAGACACTCAGTGTGGGTACTGGGAAACAAATCCAGATCCTCTACAAAAGCAGCAAATGTTAACTGTTCAGCCATCTCTCTACTACTAATATGTAAAGAAAATTTAAATTTAAAAATAATGCCTTCCACTTGAGTGAATACTTTTTAATTTTCAAAACACGAACAAGAAAAAAAAACCCTGTAAATGATAAGGCAAAGTTCATATTATTTTAAGTTTATAAAAGGAGATTTAACATAGGAGCTTCAGAAAGACCTGCTATGAATAAACTTTACAGGCACAGCCTGGGAAATGATTGTCTAGTGGATTTAGTGGGGAAGGCTTTTTTCCATACTCAGAATCCACAGACATGAGCCTTCAGTGACAGTTAGATAGCAGAGTGTTCTATTGTCTGCAACAGATAGCATCCAGGGTGTGTGAATTTTGATTAAGGGTCTGAGTTCTCAGAGCATTGGCAGCAAATAAAGGTATAGACGAAGGGAGTGTTGTATGATCCAATTTGCATTTCTAATAACTTCTTCTACTACTTTGAACAAAAAAAGTTGGCAATCAGGATAAGCTATGTTAGGGGACGTTTATTGCTACAATGCAGAATTTATATACCAATAAATGAAAATTGCATACTGACAGTTAAAAAATAAAAATGTAAAGGCTTCTTGCCCTATGCAGGAAGTAACATTAGTGGGATTTGACTGAATATTGCATATAAGGGATGAGGCTGATGCAGGAGCCAGAGATAAATCCAGGATTGATAACTAGTGGCAAGAAGAATTTGGGGATATAATTCCATTCAAGAATTAACATTGCAATTTTATCTAACATTGCGAAAACATCCACTAATTTTCTTAGAGATGTGTTCAGTTTGAGATGCCCAAGACCTAAAAGTAGAGATGTCCATAAGTCATCTGTGTTTTAAGAATCTCAAGTTCAAATAAATCTTCAAACAACAATGATAAAATCCAATATAATCTAGCACTTTTGATTTTCCAAGTACAATCCCTTGTGGTCAGCAAACCTGTATCAGGATACTTTGTCACTGATATTTGTCACTGTCATCTTTATTTCCCACATGGATGGGAAGAGGTGCAGATGTTGCCCAATCTGCATTTAACCTGTGCCTGGCAACACCCAACGGTTTGGTCTTCTTGCTGAGAGGCTGTGCCTGGAATCAGTAATTGACTATATCTTGATTACTCAGAAATACAGGAAATGTATCATTTACCCAGTTATACTGCCAACTCAATATACTATCCTTCAAAATCTTAACCTGTGCCAGAAACATCATACCCTGGACACCTCATTCTCTGCTCCTTCAAGTTTGGGTGTCTTATCCTTCACTTGTGCTAAAAGATCTGACCTCCCTGGTCTTGTTTTAAAAAAATTATACCTTTTGCTCTTAGCTTATGACAGAACCCAACCTCATATTTAATACATTGCAAGAGCATATATATATACATATATACATATGCTTCAGTCCCTCTTTCTTCCTTAGTGAGTGACTCGCAAACTGCTTTGTCCTGAGATGCTTGGGTCTCATCACGAGCCACTGAATCACTCGATTCAGAGCTATGTAAGCATGTTCCCATTATTCACAAACTTTCAAATGTACTGAAGTCCTTCTGGCAGGTTTTAGGTAAAAGAAAAAAAAGAGCAAACAGTAAATACTTTAATAAAGATTCTCCTGGCCTCTTTATCTAAAAAGTTTAGCAACTCTATCATAAAATGGGGCAAAAACCATATTTGTGTATCTAACGTATATATGCATATGCATATAATATATATACATACAGTTATATATGTGAGTATATATGTATATTTATGTATATACTTATGTACCTACTATATACACATACACACATACATATGTGCATTTAATATATTTGCATATTATGTACATGCATGTGTATTAGATGCTATAGCCTCATAGATTTAATGAACTAAGCTTAACTGAGGCAATATTTTCATGTGATATTCCTAAAAATATATAGGTTGAACAAAATCCGTGGTTGCAATTACCAATTTGCTTTAAGAGTAAACTTACTGATGGTCTCTGTTTCATCATGTCACAGCCTATACAAAACCCTTACTTAATTTTCTATGGCTATAAAATCTCTGAACTTCTCAACCTGGAAGCAGTGCTCTGGGTAATGTAATCTCATATGGACTCTATGATACATATCTTGCCATTTCCTGTCTTTATTATTGATATGCTGATTCTACTGAATTATAGGAGTTACTTATTAAAAACACAGGTGCTCTATTTGGCTTCACATTATTATGACAAAATGCCATGAACTTCTCTCTGACGTTCCTTCCTCAGTGTCAGAATTATCTGAGAAATGCAAGTGTCAATCACATGGCAAGTCACCTCACATTTGCTAGGGTTGTTACTGTGAAACACAAGCAAAGGAGGGGGCTGGGCTGTTGGCTAAAATGCTTGCTGAGGAAGTGTGCCTGACTCATGTGGTGCTTGCCCATAATTCAGCATCCAGAAGGCAGAGACATGATTAGGGTTAGGCCTTCAGGAGAGACCCAACATATAAGGTGAAGAAGAGCAATCAAGGGCCACGCTATATATTGCCTTTCATCCTCAACATGCATATACACATGTGTACATACACTCGTAGACATATGCATACACATGTACATGCATACCACATCCACATCTGTATGAAATGTGAAGCATAAAGCTGCAAAGCTTGGCATGGATGTAGCAGAATAGAACTTCTTTTCGGTGTTGGCAGGAAGGTGGGCAGGCCCTGTAGAGGGCAATGGTAATGTCTTAGAAAACTAAGAGTGAATGTTGCTCTCTGATGTTGCTACAGGCCCAGTTCTGAGTATTTAGACAAGGGAATGGTAGTCAGTTTCAGAAAAACATCAGCTTTGTTCTAGCACTATCCAAAATATCCAAATTCTACAAATAACACAAGCATCTGTCGTCAGATAAATAGATTTTAAAATGTTCTGTATGCATACTATGAAATATTATTTATCTTTACAAAGAGACAATTGCTTGCTATTTGTGGATGAATCATTAGAACATCATGTTTAAATTATGATGATCATATGAATTATGATCATAACTGATGAGGACATTATGCTAACATAATAATATACATAACTGCAATAATATTCATAGAATGTCATGCAAATGCTAAAATATGGAATCAGTGAACTGGAATGGTGGTCATGGGAGGCTGAGGCAAGTGGGTGAAAGTGGCTAGAAAACGTTCTAGCAGATGAGGAGCCCAGGAACCTGCTGAGTCGTGTTAGACATACATTAACAATAATGTGCTGTGCCTTCAACATGTTGACTGAACATATTCTAAGATGTCCTTAGAACAGAATAAAAATAGAACGTAGTCAAAGAAGTAAAAGTTCTCTGCAGTATAACTAAATATATTAACTAAATGTAACTAAAGTGGTGATGACAAAAGGGCTATAAAGGAATGATTTGGATGGCAGGATACAGACGTGTTTCAAAGGAAGATATCCCATGGGCCATGGAAATGCTAAATAAGCCAACAATGGTATAACTTCTCAACCCAATAGAATGGCTTTGATGAAAAAAAAGGCAAATGCTAATAGTGATAATAAGTGATGAGGACATGGATTAAAGTGAGCATTGCACACTGTGGGTAGGGGTATAAAATTACAGTAATTGTGAAAAATTGTATGAATGTTCATCAAAAACTTAAAAGCAAAATGAATGTGTGATTCAGCATTTCAACTGCTATGTACACATCCAAAAGAATAGGGTTTGTAGAAGCAATTTCTTCATTCTTGTGCATGTTTATTACAGTGCCATTCAAAGTAAGAAAGACTTGGAAGTATTCCCTGTGTGCAAAAGCTGCTAAGGGGATAAGAATTAAGAGGTGCATATACACAAGGAAATACTGCTCATAGTGGTGCATATACACAGGAAAATAGTGATCATTCTTAAAACAAGAAATCCTGCTGGTTATTGTTACATGAAATAAAGCAGGCGCAGAAAAGAAAGCATTGCATCATCTCATTCAGATGTACAATCTAAAGATGTTTATATCATAGTCTTGATGGTGGTTACCAGAGGCTGGGAGTGTAAGAACCAGAGAAATGTGAGTAAAGTTTGATTGATACATAGCAATTTATAAGAAGACTGGAGAAAACATGTTGGCATGCTTTTTTTTTACAATAATGTAAACATGTATGCTATATTGAGTATTGTTTAAACTAAAAGAATCTTGAGTGTCTTTTTTTTTTTTACCACAAAACTGATTATTCTTTGAGGATAAATATACACAAACCCAAGTTGACTATTCCACAATGCATACATGTATGGAAACACTACATAGTATTCCATACATGTATAATTCATGCATGTCAATATAAAACTCATCTGTTACTCTCAACCATGTGTTTAGATTCTTCAGGAATTCAAAGCTTGTGATATTAATGACAAAATATTTTCACACAAACACACAGGCAAGCACAAGTCTCTTCTTTACATGAAACCATAGCTGTCCTCATTTGTAACCAAGCAATCTCTGACCCACAGGTCTGGCCATGCTGAACCTGTGAAGTGACTACTTAATCAGCAGCTGCTTTTGTCACCTGCCAAACTTCATCCTTCTGTGGCTTGCCTTCAGAAGGGATGCCTGAGGCCCCGGTTCAGTTACCGGAGGTTTTTCACAAGCAAGAAGGAAGTAAGCCCATCAAACTAGATGGCTGCTGCAGCAGAATCTCATTCAGAATTCAAAGTGAAGTCCATAAGTCACTCCTTCCGCCTGACTCCAGTCTTTCAAATTTCCATTATAATGTGAAACACATTTATGAAGGTTACTGATACTCTGCTCATGTTTTGAATTCTATAGAAGGTTTTGTTTGAAATCTCGAAACTGCTGTGAAGCAATACTTCTAAAGTACACATCTGAAAGGCAGGCCAGGGTCAAAGGAATGGATTTCATGGATTCTCTTTGCAGCATTTGCAGAGCGAGTCCTCTCTGGTATCTGTAAGCTTGGAAGATGCTGAAGCCAGAATGTAATCAGGACACATGACATCAAATGATGGTCAAGGGTCTATCACATCCAGATGAGAAAAATAGGACATAGCACTTTTTTTGTAGTTCTAGTTCTTTATCTATGTGTACATGAGCATGTGCAGTGTATGTGTTCATGAGTAGACAGAGGACTACTGGAGCACCTGCTCACTCATGGGCCTCTGGAGGATTTTAGTTCTGTCCTTTCTCTGACTATTCAATGTCAGGATGACCATTAACCACTCTCTTCCTTATTCCTTAAGACAAGGTCTCCCACTGAGTCAGGATTGCACCTTCTGTGCCAACTTTGCAGACTAGCAAGCTTCAGGAGTCACACAGAACAATCCCTATTCTGGGTTTATAGAGAATGGAGCCAGGTTACGTTTTTACATAGATAAAACTCGGTTTTCAGGCATGCCAAGCCAAACCTTCAAAGGCATGCCCTGCTACTGATCTTCTTCTAACAGCTAGCCTTGCCTTACTTCTAAAGGTGCATTTCAAAGGAAATCACCATTTGACATCACTACAAAATAGATCACCAGTGGATCAAGCATTCATGATGTGAGCCAGGGTGTAAAATGTCATAGTCAAACTGTAACACTAAAGGAACCTCCAGATCTGGCAATTCTGACCCATTTTATCTTTGGCAATATCTTAATGTTTATTCACTGCTACTCCATAAAGACCTCTGTCACAGTTAAAATAACATTCATGGCAGGAATGAAGGTTCTATATATCTCTGATGCAATTCATTGTTTATTTCTGAGAGGTTTTGGCAGATCAAGTTGCTTAAACTTTATTGCTTGATATGTGTGAGAGATATCATTGTAGATATGGAAGTGTTTTGTGTGTAAAAAGGCGAAGATGAGTGGGTAACAGCTATTTAGCTCTACCCAGATATCTCTAATATTGTTCAGCCATATACATACATATGTATGTAAATGTTCAGCTATATACATACATATATATGTATGTAAATGGCTGAATATATGTATGTATATGGCTGAATAGTCAGAGAAAGGACAGAACTAAAATGTTCTGATTAAAAAATAAAAACATAATAATTCATACTTAAAGCAAGAAGTATAAACGTATTATAGAGACCCATTACTGAATCTGATTTAGTTTATTCTATGAGGAAGTTTAAAAAACATCTTCTGAACCATAAACTTTTAAATAACCAAGGAGCTTTGAAAGCAGTACTAGAGCCTGAGGGTCCAGACTGGGACAATGTGGAAAGTACTTGTGTGGAACCTTCTAGGATTTTTGCAGCCACTACCTAGACAGAATGTGTATGTTTGTGTGTATGTGTGCATGAGTACGGGTGCATATGTATTAGTGTTGGTATGCATATGGACATGTATATTATGATGTGAATTGAGAACCTTTACATACGAGTGGATGTATGTTGATGTGTGTGTATGTGTAAGTACATGTAAATGTGTGTATATGTCCGTGTGTTTGTGTATAGAGCTTGGGGAGGCAGGGAATGGATGTAAGAATCACTAGTGAGAAACCATCAGAGGGTTGCTAAGTTTTTTCCTTATCTCAAGAACAAATACTTAGGACCTAGCATTCTTCCAAGTTAAATCATTCTCTCTCTATAACTCCAAAGATTGGTGAATGGAACTTAAGAACTTGCCCCTAAATAGCTCAAGTGTATAAATACTTTGTGCTCAGCCTGATTACCCTTCCCTAATCCTGTCCCCCAGAAACCACTGATCTTTCTTCTCTGTGTGTAGCTTTATATTTTACCTAATGTCATATTTTAACAATTACACAGCATGTAGCTAATCAGTATGGCCTCACATACTTAGCAATATGCATTCAGTTTGTTTCCTATGGTCTTTGCTGAAAAGTGTTCTACTGTACTAATGTACTATAGTTCTCTTATTTTAATTTCATTTATCTCAAAATGTTGTTCTCAAAACATTTTTGATCCATATGTTATTTAAAAGTGTATTATTTAATCTTTGAACCTTCTAGGATTTTTGCAGCCACTACTATTGTCCTGATTTCTACTTTATTTCTCTCTGCTGTCCTTAGTTTATTGTACATGATTTCTGTATCCGTTCACAATATGTTGAGGTAAATTTGTAGCCAATAAAATAGACTACATTGATGAATCAAAATATGCTCTATGCTGTTGCTGGATGGCATAGGCTACACTTGTTTATACACATATATGGAGTATGGCAACAGGTCACATGATATGCCAATCATCAGCATATCCACATTCTGTTACAATGTATAGTAATTGGGAGGTGGATATAAACATATCATTGAAAGGAATCTATGGGGAGAAGCAATATGGAATTCTAGACTGAAAGACACATTGAGAAACAAGCAACTCCAATTCAGTGTGAAAAGTAATTTGCTACAAGTATCACCGAAACCTAATATGGATATGCTTACAGTCTGTCTGTAGTCAGGTATTGATTGTGGAAGCCCTCTGGGGATAGACTTAATTCTGGTTATCGTTAAATATAATCTAACATGTAACCAAAAAAGAATGAAGAGAGGTAGGTGAGGAAAATTATTCAATGCTTTTGTCTTGGAAAACTTGAAAGAGACATGAACACGATACAATTCAAAGTGAACATGAGGTCCCTGAGATGGATATATAGGGGAACAGTATAGATGAAGGCCTAGGAAGAAAACTCATTCTAAAGTCATGGGAAGCCATTTCTGAGGTTTAGCAGTATGAAAGGTCCTCTGCATGTAGAAGACAATTCTAGGCTGCTTTAAGAAATATTTGTGGGCCAGAGATAAGAATGAACCATAGAGAATAGAATTATTAAGCAGTTACTTAAAATCCAAGAAAAGCATGGTGGTGATCTGAGAAAAGAAAATGACAGCAATGAAAATGGGCTTTCTTCATGTTCTCTCTGACTCCAAAGCATTTCTCACAGTCCTTAGGGCCATGTACCGTTCTCAGTGCTTGCTATTGCCATACGCCCCTGCTTCATGCTCTTTCAGTGTGTCCTCATGATCTCCTCATCACGAAATGATCTCTCCTCCCCTTAGGTACCTCTTTGGGTTCACCTTAGTGAAGTATTTAATAAAAAAATTTTAACATGATGATTTCTTGCAATTCAAAGGTCTGGTCATAAGAAACCCATGCCTTCTGCCTGAGTCTCTCAGAATATTTGCTGTTGTCATATTTTCTTTCAAACCCAGACACTGTTTATAGAATTTTAGGCATGTGGAAATATATCACAACCCGAAGCTGACTTCCAATTGCACTGCCTGAAATACTTTGTGCCCCTCAGACTCGAGTTAACCACATGGCATTAATGGAAAGACATTAGTCAACTTTATTTTATCCCCCTAAAGCTTTAGGACTTGAAACACGGTTCCATGGAAATGAATATCCAACCCTGCTCATAGGCCAATGTGACCTCTTCTGCGAAATGTGCTTTCTCCTTCTCCTTGCACAAGCTTGTTCTTAGTATTTAGTCAAGCACACCTGGGTGACTTCATTTACTCAGACCGTTCTTCCCCTTGAGTCTCAGTAACAAAGTTGTGGATCTCACAAGGAGAAAACGTCCTCTGTGAACTAAAGGCTTAAAACTCACTTCTGAAAAGCAGCTTTGAAATGGAACGATGCATTGGATGTTCCTATGGTAGATCTTTCGGTCTCAGAGTAGATGTTACATCGCATTAACTTAATCAGTATGCAATGCTCATTGTCACACAAAATGTCAGCCCCGTCAAAGACACAAAAATAAGTCCAGGAAACCTCCCCAGGAATGAAGCAAATTATTTATTAAAAAAAAATCTTTGACAGTTAGTATTCTGCAAGTTTAGGCCAATTACTTTATTAACAGGTTTTTTTCCATTCAACATTTCCATATGAGAGAAATGCTGATTTGTATCCAATTTAGATTACACATCCTTCATGTAATTATACCTTGATGTCTATCATTGCTGAAACTCAAGGCCAGCACTGTGTAGTTGTTGTTTTTGTTGTAGTTAAATTAAAAACACATAAATCTGATGGAAAGAGGCAATTATAAAACATAAGTTAAATTTCCATAACTGATTGTGGAGTGAAGAAAACTAGGTAAACGATTGCTTCAACAGTCTGGGTATGACACACGCAAACACACACACAGAGATGTTATCCCTATAGTTACAGACAGCTGATCTACAGCAAGCAGACTCACTAAGATGTAATGCAATTTGACAAAGCAAAGCACTGAACTAAACTTTAATGTAACAGGAACTCATTAGACAAAGCTACAAGCTTGACTAACCGAGTTAGCAGGGCACAGAGGAAAGAGGAACAATGTATTTAAGAAGTCAGAAGGGAAAATGGGTATTTTTAGGTTTCTCCAGAAAATGGGGACTTCATAGGCAAAGGCACAGAGTGAAGAGAATGGAAATGGTGTTAGAACAAGTTATGCCTCTATCTGGAATTATGTGGTGTCCTGGGGTTAGTTGGTCAGGTACTCATGTGTAGTTGGGCTGGTGCAAGCAATAGGACATTGTTTCCCATGGTTACAAGGTTGAGTTCTGATCTAGACTTAACTTTTATTCCCATTGCACACAGTAGTATGTTAATGATCGGGAACAAAGGCATAATTCTGTCCCATTGCAGAGACAGAAGCCAAAGTTAGAAGTCCTTGTAAGGGAACCACATACTGTGCCCTTCAAGCTCCCATATTTCCCGGTGTGATATTCCATGCCTTTGTTCTTTCTTCCAGGTCTGTATAGACCTTCCTGCTAGAAAGTCATTTTGTTCTTTACTAGAGAAAAGGAGAACATGATGTGTATACTTTCAAATGTTTGCTTCATCCCTGTATATTCTGCCTTTTTCCATCTGATTGAAGAATATCTATGCTCCCACCAAAGGCCCAGCCTACTCCTGTACTAGACAGCATCACTTTTGATTATCTTCAAGGCTTTTTCTTCACTAAGCATAATCACACTTACTCCTTTAGTGAGTCATTTTCATCATTAAAATAGTCATTCATGTTTTTCTCCCTTAATTTTGATAATTTTATAATGCAGAGAGAGAAATATTATCATATTAATCCCTCTGTTCCTCCTACATTCTAACTTCTCCCACAATTCCCCAAGCATGTGTTAGACAGATAAGATTATATATATATATATATATATCCAGTCATTGCATGAGAAACTTTCAACCTCAGAAAGAAGTGTCTTCCCTTCCCTGCAATTGCCAACTGCTTCTCAGTAGAACATAGTACTTGGAAATCATCTACCCTTATCCATTCCAGGATTTATCTTGGCTCAGTTTTCTACAGGCCTTGTATAGGTGACCACGTCATGATTTTGATAGTCATGTCATGTCCAGAAGACAGTTTTTCACTGGATTCCTCGCCACCTTCTAGCTCTTACCTTCTTTCTGCCTTCGCTCCCACAATGTGCCCTGGATCTTAGTGGTGGGAGATTTAATATAGACACTGCATTTAGATCTGAGCATTAAGTCTCTTATGAACAGTACTTTAACCTGTTATGTATATCATCATTGCCTGTTATCCAATGCAAAATGCTTCTCTGATCAAGTTTGAGAACAGCCCAGGTACATGGATATACATAAACATTTAGAAGACAAGTAGAAAAAATTACCCAAATTACACTCTTAGGTTCTACTCTAGGGGTCATGATATTTCCAGTCATGAGCTTTTTGTCCTGAATAACAGTTACAGGCATGAAATTTCCTCCTATAGAAAAGGTTTTCGATTTCTGCAGAAACTAGTTGTTATCCCTGAACAGTCATGCCTCTACTGCACAGGTGGGCAGAACATGCCTGACAGGTTGATTTTATAACATGCAAAGTCCAGTGCTGAGTAAGACCATTGATAACTTTTTGCTTGAAGTAGCCTGCATGGCACCTTTAAGTACCATCATGCTATTTTACAGCAAGAAAGTTCATTTGATATCCAAGTTCATTTGATATTTATTTTCCTACATCTTACAGTCAAACTATATGGTGTCTTCAGCAGTAGAATCTCACTGTATAGGTTTGATGAGCAATCAAGGGTAATGGTAGTTATACGTGTTGCTTTGGAAGCATCTGGGGCCACTTTGAGAGATAATTTGCAGAGGAGAATTGTAGGAGGGACTTAGCCAAGCAGGCCCAACAGTAAAGCTGATGCATACACTGCTGATACTTCCTCCCAGCCAAGCTAGAGTCTGCTGGCCTGGCTAGAGACCCCTGTGCCTGGATCAGGTGATGGAGTGAGCCAATGAGACAGTGCTGCTTCTGGCTACTTGAGAGCCAATGTGATGCTGGGAGGAGGAAGGTTTAGAGGTTTGCTCAATTACTGCAATAAATGAGTAATAAATGAGTGTACTTTTGCCACTTGTCCAACTCCCAGAGTCTGTCATTGGCTTTGCACCTTCATTCCCTTTCCCCCAAGGGTTTTGGTCAGGGTCACAAGCAACAAGTTATCTCTGGCCTTATGCTTCAATTTCCATTTAAACCACATCTTTTAGAAGCAGCATCCTATGCCAAGTAATTCCATTCAAACAGTTTCTATTCAAAGTTGTATTCTGAAATTAGATAACTAACTGGAAGTTTTTATGGGACTTTTTCACACATCTTTAGTTTTGGTTGACCCAAGTATGTACCTAGCCTCTCTAACATCTCATGTGTACTTATTCTTCTTAAGATTTTAACTCCCAGTATTTCCTCCATTCTTTCCTTGAATCTGTTCTATCCTTCCAATTACTGTTTTTTTAGGTGGGTTGTGAGATAGTAGACTTTTCATATTCACTTTCTTTGGTTAATCTTGCCCTTCCCCTCCTGACTTCCCCTATACTCGCATGGCCCTCTTTACTTAAGCCTTTTTTGACCCAGTATCATTTCTTTACTTTCATTTTATCCATAGGCTACTATGGCCCATCTCTTTATGTATTAACCCACAAAAAACTCATTCTAGTTTCCCAGGTTTACTTGTGCTCCACATTAGACAACCAAAACAAGATATTTGAAGTTAGGATCTAAATATGAGTGGGAACACACTGCATTTGTCATTATATTCATTTGTTACATCAATTAATATATATTTTAGTCGTATTTGTGTGAAAGTTGCATGGTTTTATTTTTCTACATAGCTGAGTATTATTCCATTGTGTCTATGTACCATATTCTGAGCCACTCATCAACCAATGAACATTTAAGTTGATTCTGGTTCCTAGCTACTATAAATAGAAGAGCAAACAATATTACAAAAAAAAGATCCTCTTTAGCAAATGGTCTTGGGGAAAATGGATTTTAATATGTAGAAAAGGAGACTACACTGGAAGAAAACTCTCAACTCCAAATAAAGACCCTTAACATAAGACCTGGTTTCCTGACATTGCTAAAGGCAAATGTTGGAGTAAGTTTGTACTTACAAGCATAGGTAAATACTTTCTGAAGAAGATTTTGGAAGCTTATGGAGTAAGGTCAGCAAATGAGATTTTGTGTGAAACTAGGAAGCTTTACACAGCCAAGGAAAGTATGATATGAATGAATACTCAGATCCCTGTGTGGGAGAAATTTAGTGTCCAGAATATACAAAGAACTTAACAAGACTTAACATTAGGAAAATACACATATACATTTTTAAAATACACTGTGTAACTAAATCAATCAAAAAATCTCAAAAGATGAAATACAAATCACTAGGAAATCCTTTAAAACACATTTCGTAGACATCAGGAAAATAAAAATTAAGCCTGACCTTTCCATCTCACCCCAGCCATTGGGGGTCATCATTGGGAATACAAACAAGAAATGCTGGAATGGGTGTGGTCAGAAGAGAATCATTATGTATTGTTGGTGGAGGTACAAACTAGTCCAGTTTTCAACTAATCAGTGTGGAGGTTTCTCAAACAACTAAACATAGATGCTCCATAGGATGGAGTTATATCACTCCTGAGCACATACTCAGTGACCATTAAATCCTATCATAGAAAAAACTGAAAGCCAATTCTGTAAATTTTAAATACTCATATCCTTTGACTGGTTTTCCATCAACTCACTCCTTTCATTTCTCACAAATTTTCCCATGGGAATAATCTATACTCTGCCTCCCCTTTTTCTCCTCATTATATGTTTACACTGTTGGGCTCTCAACATTTCAGATTAAGCAAATCTCTGACAGTGATGTCATCTCTGGTCCTTGGATTCCTGTGTCTCATTGTAGTCTTTAGTCAAACGCTTCCTTCATGTTTCTCCAATAACATATCCTTACACCCCAGGCAGATCTGTGAACTCTGAAGCAATTTTACAGAGCTGGGTAGACGTTGAGCTCCTTCCAATGGAGCAGGCATCCAATCCAATCAAAAGTGGTTTTCCAGATGTCCTGTGACAGAAGAATGGATACAGAAAATGTGGTTTGTTTACATAGCGGAATACTACTCAGCTCTTAAGAACAAGGACATCCTGAGTTTTGCTGGCAATGGATGGAACTAGAAAATCATCCTGAGTGAGGTAACACAGACCCAAAAAGACATGCATGATATGTACTCACTAATAAGTGGATATTAGCCAAAAATGTACAGAATCCCCAGGATACAATCCATAGATCTCAAAAGGGTTAACAAGCCAAAAGGGCCCAATTGAGGATGCTTCAATCCCACTTGGGAAGGAGAAGAAAGCAATTACAAGAGAAGGGAGGGAGGGACCTGGGTGGAAAGGGGGACAGGAAGGGAAAAAGGAGAACATGATCAGGTATTGGGGTGGGGGAAAGAACTAAAGCTCTGAGGGCCAGTAGAAAGAATGGGAACAGGCAACCTCAGTGGACAGGAGATGGGGGAGGGAGACTATCCAGAATGTAGCAAAGATGTGGGAGATGAAAGAATCTCAGGACTCAAAGGGAGGGACCTTAGATGCAATACCCTACAATGGGGAGAGGGAACTTGAAGAGCCCACATCCAGCAGAAAGACAGGACATCAAGTATGAGATGGGGTTGTCATCCTGCAGTCAAAAACTCTGACCCATAATTGTTCCTGTCTGAAAGATCTTCATGGACAAAAATGGAGAAGAGCTTGAGGAAAAGGAGTTTCAGCGATAGACCCAAAGTGGGATCCAGCTCAAGGGGAGGCCCCAAGGCCTGACACTATTATTGAGGCTATGGTGTGCTCACAAAAAAGGACCTATTAAGACTACCCTCCAATATACCCAACAAGCAACTGAAAAAGTCAGATACAGAGATTTACACTTAACCAATGGACAGAAGCTGCTGAGCCCTGTGGTTGAATTAGGGAAAAGCTGGAAGAAGCTGAGGAGGAAGGCAGCCCTGTAGAAGGACCAGCAGTCCCAATTAACCTGGACCCCCAAGATCGCTCAGACCCTGAACCACAAACCAGGCAGCATACACCAGCTGATATGAGGCCCCTAACACATATACAGCAGAGGACTGCCGGGTCTGGGTTCAGTCAGAGAAGATATATCTAACCCTCAAGAGACTGGAGGCCACACGGAGTGGAGAGGTCTGACAGGGTGATGGGAACATACTCATGGAGATGGGGGAGAGGGAACAAGGTAAGGGACATGGAACAGCCAGAGTGTTGACCAGGAGGGGGATAAAATCTGGAGTGTAAATAAAAGATTTAATAAAATTAAAAAATAAAATAAAATTAAAAAAGAGTTCTTTTGTACTCCCAGCTCCCATAACAGCCATGCCATTATGGTGTCTGTGGTACAGATGCTTAAGCAGAGCATTATTATGGCTTATAGACTCAAAGCTAATTAGACCTTCTCAAAATAATACTGTATGTCTTTTCTCCCTTTTCCTCCCTACCCCAGTAGCCTGCAAAGTACCTCCCAGTACTGTCAGAGTTAGCTAGCAGGGAGGGGGCTCTGATTTCCTATCCAACTTAACTTCTCCTTGCTTGTGCACCAAAGTGTGCGGTGTTTTCATCAATAGTGTCTTATCATGTAGCTCTGGTGGGCAGCCAGGAGCAGTGGCAACACTTTGCTGCTTGAGGAGTTTTCAGGGTCTTCCTGATCAACAGGTCATTGGATGAAACTGCACAACTGGTACTGTGATTTTCTTTTTCGTTAAATACCACATGGCCTCTGGGAGAAATATCTAGTCAAGCCGCATACTTCTGTGCCAATTCTTCTTTTGTTAATATGTTTTAAAATAAGCTCATAGAAGAAATGCTAATATTTTACAGCAGGTACTAAAAATTTAACATGTGAGTATTCATACAAATCACCAGTTTTACTCCTCCTGACAAGCTGAATTGAAACATATCCATAATTACAATATAAGGCAAATGATATTTTTAATAGTACAGATGTGACTAGATCATCTAGAAAAAAATGGTAATGTGTGGTATATCTGTATCTTGTCATCATAAACATCAATGAAAGCATGAAAGTTACAATAACATCTAACAATATGGCTAAATTTTACATTTTAAATATTATGCATTATAAGCCAAACAAAAAATAAGTAATGTATGATTCTACCTATATAAATTCAAAAATTATAATGACAGACATTTAGACTGATGAAATAAAATAAAAGATATAAGTATGAGTACTAATAACTACAGTCATCTTAACAAAGTGGGAAAAATCCCAACCCATACATTGGAGAAATGACAACAGTTCCAGCAATGATCCTGAGAAAATTGGATGTCCACATGCAGAAGAATTAAACTAGACCGCATCTGTTATCTTGCACAAAAATTAGTTTCAAATGGATGAATAAACATCTATTTGAAACCACAAATACTAAAACTGCTGAAAGAAAACATGGGCAGTGCACTATTATATATGCATAGGAAAGAATTTTCTGAAAAGGACTCAATTTGCACAGGAATTAAGGCCAACCATTGACAAATGGGACCTTATAAAATTAAAAATTGAATATACAACAAAGAATCAAAGAAGCAAAAGACATCTATCAGAAAATAAGCTAGGGATCTAAGCAGTTTTTTTTCAATAGAAGAAATAAAAGTTGAGGTCTTGAGATGAGAATAATAAGATAAAGTTTAGGTATGAAATGGGAAATGGGAAAAATTGGGGGTGGGACTCCAAATGGGGAAGGGAAAGGAGGCCAGGAAAGAAAAAGAAGGGGGAGGGGTAAGAGAGGACTTTGATAAAGTCTCAAGTAATTATATTAATTTGTATTTACTTAACATTATATACATATGTGCATGTGTGTATGCACATACCCACACAGAGAGGTGGGGAGAAGGAGAGGGAGGGAGAAGGAGAGGGAGGGAGGGAGGGAGGAAGGGAGGGAGGGAGGAGAGGGAGGGAGGGAGGGAGAAGAGGGAGGGAGAGAGAGAGAGAGGGAGGGAAAGAGAGAGAGAGAGAGAGAGAGAGAGAGAGAGAGAGAGAGAGAGAGAGAGAGAGAGAACTTATATACAATAATAACCACCAAACAGTTAAGATTTAAGTGATTCATGATGCGTCTCAGCTGAAAGTCACCATCCTAAAGTCAAGCTTCCTTGTTACTAGAAAAAAAAAATCAAGCTACTAATTGAGGTAAGCCAGCAATAGACTTACTCAGCTGCCTACACCTATGAACACAACATAGTCAACATGATAAGATATCCCTAAATGTGCTCTAGACAGCACTCATATATTGGTGGTAACCCAAGTGCTGTCTGTTTGGATTTAAGACCCACTCAACAGAAGGGAAATTCTTCCTGGTTTAAGAAACCTATGGTACCCATTCCTCCTTTGAGGGACATCTGGGTACCATGATCTAGCCTTGGAGGGGAATATAAGGATAGAGAAAAAGGAGGGAGGTGATTGGAGAATGGGTGGAGAGAAGAAGGTTTATGGGACATATGGGGAGGAGGGATCTGGGAAAGGGGAAATCATTTGGAATGTAAACAAAGAATATAGAAAATAAAAATATTAAAATGAAAAAAAAGAAACCTATGGTACTAGAAACCTAACCAATTTCCCACAGCTAATGAGGTCATGTATCTTAAAACATCATTGATTAATAATAGCACTTTGTTAGAATGGTGTGATTCCTTAGTACATGCTAAACCTTATGTTTTACCCCAGAGATGTGTGGCTACCACCCCTCAGCAAAGAAGAGTTTCTTTGCAGTAAATGGAGGTCATCACAGAAAACTCCAACTTGACTCAATGCAGAGATTCATAGGGAGCCCAGCCCCAGCGAATGCATCTATATCACAGTTCCTGCATCTATGGCTCAAGAAATAAGACAGAGGAGAGAGCAGAAAGGTTTTTTAAACCAGAATATCAGGAACTCTGCTGTGAAACATTCTGCCTTAGAAATGACTGTATAAACAAGACAGAAAAATCATCAATATTAGTAGACATGTTAACACAGATGAGCCCCCTTATTGATTATCCAATATGAAGTGGTCAGTTGAAAACCATGTACTCACAAAAAACAAAACAGACTCAGCTAAGTCTGATTTTATTTGTATATTTGTGCTTATACATTCCTGTGTGTGTGTGTGTGTGTGTGTGTGTATGTGTATGTGTGTTGTGAGCATGCATGCGTGCACATGTGCATGTATGTATGTAAAACAATAAAAGTCAAGGAAAGGGGCCTTTCAACTCCAGTGTTGGGAGCATGAGAAGAGATGGATGAAGGATATCAGGAAGGTGCTAGAAGGAGAATAAAAAAGAAGGAAAGTTATGCAATTATATTTTAATTTAAAAAATTTACAAAGTCAACGAAATTTACAAAGTTGGCTCAATGAAAGCAAATGGGGACAGGAAGGCCTTGAGCTATCTTTCAGACGTTGTCTGAAGAAGAAATATTATTTATTCACTTTCTGTAGGTATAATATGCTTAATTAACAATTACATAAAATAATCTTCACACATTAAAAGCACATTGCTAACATGTGTGCTATACCAGTATGTAAGTAGTTACACTCTATCTGGGGTAGAGCTATTAGCGATACCTAGGCTCTTATCTTACATTTTGTTGCATATGGATTTTTGCATTGTAAATGCATTAATTTTTCAGGCAGAAATATAATAAAACTCTTTAGGTTTTCCAAATGAGGTGAATATGGGTTTCAAGAATAACCACTCCAAACCATGGAGCTCATTTTTCATCTTCAGAGGGAAAGGGTCTATATCTTTAAGCATTTATGGGCTGCTGAGGAAAATTAATATCAATTCTTATTATTACAGCCACTCATCAGCAGTTAACCTTAATAATTTAATTTCTTACATTTTTAAAAATTTAGCTCAATACTAAAACAAATTGTTTGCCTATTTCTGGCATTAACTCCCAAATAGGGCAGGGGCATCTATTAAAACCACGCTAATTCTTTACTGTGAACTCATTTTTTGAAACACCTACTTATGTTTCAGCGCTAATGGAATGGGAAATGATACAGCAGAACATGCTCAATTATTGTTAATCCCTCCTTTCCCATGCAAGTCAGATCAATCTTGTTAAGTGTTTTTTCCCCCTTCACAGTGCAATGGTCTATTTAACAAAATGCATGTGGTTGAGCTTGTTGCTATAATAAAGCTCAAGAAGATGAAATTAAATCAGTTTAGTGTAATTATTTATAATTAGATATTCTTAATGGAAGCTGAATAAATTCCGTTATTCCAAACAAACCCGTGCCTGCTTAACTATGTTGCTCCACGGAAAACTCCCCACTTTCCCTTCCCACAAGGAAACAAAACTGCTCCCCATTTCTCAAGGCAGGATTCCATCTGTTCAGAAAATAGCCCAAGGCAGTCAGCAAAGAGTTGTAAAAAACACTTATTTGTCATTATATGAAAGTAGAGCCAGAAGCTGGAAATTGAGATTTTATGATAACTACCTCTTAAATTTTCAAGGCAAGAGTGGAAAGCCAGTGTGATACTTTAAAGGAGTGCAGCAACCCTTTGGGCAGAGGGAGGGATACGCCCTCTCACAGGGTGATGTGTGAGTACCTGTTGTCTATTAAGTTAGACTCCAGGAAAGTCTCCTGAAAAATCATCAAGATTCTGTCTGTCCATCTTTTATGATGGACAGAAAAACGAGGTACTTCTCGTTAACCACAGAGTTCTCTGAGAAATGTGTACTCAGTGGGCCATGCCAAGGAGACACCATCTGCTTTCAATCAAGTATGTCTCAACGGCAAATGGGTGTAAGAGATAGCCAAAGACACAGGCAGCTCGTGCTCCCATAAAATCACGAGGGACTTGAGTTTTTATCTTTGTCTCATCAAAACAACAGAAAGGTTAACTTCTCCAATTGACAGATGCTCAGAGGCATTGTTAGAGATGCCCAGCATGCCTCCCGAATCTCTGCAGAATGTTTTCATCCGTAACATGTGAAAATTTTCAGCGGGAATGATTTCCACATGGGCCATTTTGTATCATGTCAATAGCATCTCTGGCTTTTGTCTTCTGCATATTGTTGTCCCTTAAATTAGATTTGTTCATTCAGTTAAAGTCTTTGTTTGAGAGAGATTCCAAATAACAGATTTTTCTTGAGCTAGTACAATAAAAATTTTGACTAAATATAACGAACTTACCTTTCTCTAAAATGAGAAAGTTTCATCAGAATAGAACAACACAAACTTCTGCTTTGACCATAGAGGTTTTCTTAAATAAGTGCCTGCCTAACATTATTCAGCAATAACAGGAAACGGACTGAAGAGCTCTTTAGTAATTAATACCAATGCTGCTTAGAAGTTACTATACTATTGTTTATTTTATTTTGGTATAAATACATAAACTTTCAAGGGAATCTACTATCTATTAAGAAAAAAGCAAGCTACACTATAAATTAAAGTGGCTTTGTATTATAGTCAATAAATCATGTAAGTGGATGAATTTGTGGAGGAGGTGTGAACTCTCCCTTTCAGCATTAACTGAGCCCTGGGCACCCTAACAGAGATCTCACACAAACAGTATCTCCATGCACAAGTTAGAGATTAGCAGAAGAGAAGGCTAGGGAACCAACAGCCCTTTATTAATTCAATAAAGTCCATATAACCAATAAGGGATGGAAAAAGGTCCACACCTGATCTCATTTCAAAACTCACTTCAAGAAACCTGGGTACCAGATTATGTTGCATGATATTTTTTAAACATATGGACAAAGTCTCTGACATTTTTTCAAAGGAAGATGTTATTTTTCTTCTTCCTTGAACCTGCTTTTGACTTATTAATACATTTGTGATAAAACAACAACAAAAACAAACAAACAACATAGTTGAGATGATTTTAAATCACTTTTGTGGCCATGTCAGAAAGTGGTCTGTTGCTGTACATTTATCTTTTTAAAAAAAATTTATTGCTTATTTTATTTATCTGCATTTCAAATGTTATCTGCCTTCCAGGTTTCCCCTATGAAACCCACCTATCCCACTCCCTCTTCCCCTGCTTCTATGAGGGTGCACCCCACCCACTTACCCACTCCACCATAGCATTCCCTTATGCTGGGGGCATCAGTACTCAGGACCAAGGGCCTCCCCTCCCCCTGATGCCATATAAGGCATTGCTTTGCTACATAAGTAGCTGGAGCCACAGGTTCCTCTATGTGTACTCTTTGGTTGGTGGTTTAGTCCCTGGGAGCTCTGGGTGGGAGGGGGGGTCTGGTTGGTTGATATTGTTGTTCTTCCTGTGGGGTTGTAAACCCTTTCAGCTCCTACAGTCCTTGTCTACTGCACCATTCAAACCAGTGTTATTCAACCTTCCTAATGCTGAGACCCTTCAATGCAGGTTCTTCATGGTGTGGTGATTCCAGCCACAAAATTACTTCATTGCTATTTCATAACTGTAATTTTGCTCCTATTATGAATTTACCCAAAGGGTCGTAACCTACAGGTTAAAAGCTACTATCCCTTTGGTGGCAGGTTTGACTGAAATATTCCATATAGGGAAAACTAATCTTTATATAAAGTGTTTATTCCAATAAAAGTAAAGTACCTCCTGTTTCCTGACAGAGATGCTCTAATCTAGCTCATGTGCCATCAGGAGGGTGACTTTTCACTCTGGAGAAAAAGATACACTATGTCCCCATGCTGTATTTGCTGCCAGCAAGTTAAATCCTACCAGGTGACATAGACAGAACAATCTGCAGAGTTCAAGTTCACCTCAATTTACCATTCATTGTCTTTGTCTTTGTTATAATGGCCATTTACTTCTTTAACTTAGTGGATTAGGGAAAATCGATTTATTTGTCTGATTATTAAAGTCTTCATTTTCTGATGTTATCACATAATTTGATCCAAATTTAGCATGACTAGGGAGGGTCATCCTATACTCTTCCTCAAATTTCCTTAACAGAAATTTCCTAGTCGTGCTTTCGACTTTCTGACTATTCACCTGGCTCCCAGGTGACAGGCTAAAATCAAGCGCTGTATAATCACATAGTAGACTGTTCCTTCCTCAAAAAGAAAAGAAGGCCGATAATCAGATTTACTACAGATTTCATAACACCTAGCATGACTTCTCTTCACCACTACCATTTAACTCTGAGATTGTCTGTAGTGCTGCAGTTTAAATCTCAAATACAACAAAAGCAGATTTATAAAGTCCCGAGTCTTCTCCTTCTGTGTCACGTGTTTAGAGGAAATTCCCCCAAGTCTGTAGGCACAGGCTGAGAGACATGATGCAGTACAACAAAGAGAACATAGGCACTGGTACACACTTTATGTAAATTAAACATTCAAAGCCTTTTAAGCACAGTCAAACATATATCACTGGCATTTGATGGTGGGATGCTATTGCTTGATGGGATTAACTAACCCATCCGATCATAGTTTATGATATACTTTGTATTTTTCTGTAGGGGCTAGTGATTAAACAGTATCTCTGTGCCCTTCTTACCTACAAAATAGGTACAATAACATATCTTCCTTTCCAGGATATTAATTGGGTTAATACTCATAAATGCTTAGAAATTCCTGGATCATAATAAACTCTTAATAATTATAAGCTATTATTATTACTTAGTTCATTTTCCTGTATACTTCCTGTTGGCAGATAGTGCCTGAAATGATGTGAAATTTTTTGGTGAAAGAATAGGAAGGAAAAAGATTGGCCTTTTCCTTAGCAGAATATAAAGTTTCAATGAAATCACACCACGCAGGGAAAGTAGTTTGCCCTGCTTGAATGGAAGATAAACAAGGAGCTGGGCCATGATTTTAATCTGTGTGAATGGAAGATGGCCTTGCTTCCATGACCCACATTCAGTTCAATACCAAGAGCAGAAAGAAACAGCTTTTAGGAGCCCAGCAGGAATAGTCACCTTAGCATTGCTGTTTGACTAAACAACCACCCCATTCTTTTCTTCTCTGCAGCCGTTCCTTACACCTTTCAACTGTTCGGCAATATGACTCTCCTGGGATTGTGATATAGTGTGTCAGATTCCATCACTCCTTAACATAACAGAGGGGAGCTGGCCACTGTATACCAGAAAGGGCTCTTTCATTGATCTACAGCACTCTGCTTTCAGCCCAGGATAGAATCTTCTCTCAACCAGAGAGCTAGATGTTTGAATGGCCAAATAAAATGTTGAGCAAGGTGTGGTCACCCCATTTCCAGGAAGAGTCCCAATTTAGCAGAAGAGTAAAGTTCATGAACCAGATCATCACTAAATAATTTTCCACAAATAACACTAACTTCTTTCACTTGTAAATACTTGCAAACCACTCAGTTTATCCCATTGATTTAAGTAAATCTTTTACTCTCAAATAGAGAAGTTGAGAAATTTACATTTCTTTATTTGTGTAGAGTTGTATACAAATAAACATGGGATCCTCTTACGCCTCTGGAGCTAGGAATTTAGTATTCAAGAATCGTTACATAAAGATCATATGTATTGTGGAATAAAAATGAATCATTGATAGCACTGAGGATTTTTGCCATTATTTAAAGATGACCCGGGAAAGATGTTTCATGAACCAATCAAACAAAATATCCAATAATCTAGCTCTCCAGTTCTTTCAGAAAACAGGTATTTACAGTGCAAGGCTTTAAAACCGAAGTAAGTACACAGTGCTACATCAGTTGTCATTGGATATTAGAAGAAGCTTTGAATTGTCTATCATAATCCACATATCAAATGATGTTCAAGAAGAACTGAGGAGTAGCCCCAGGTTCTGGAAAGGCCCAGTATAGGGAAATACTAGAACAGGGAAGTGGGAAGAGGTGGATGGAGGAACAGGGGGAGGGAAGAGGGCTTATGGGACTTTTGGGGAGCAGGGAGCCAGAAAAGGGGAAATCATTTGAAATGTAAATAAAAAAATATGCCGTATTTAAAAAAAAAGATGGAAAAAAAAAGAATTCTTATAACTCCAGAAAAGAATTGTCTATCATGTGACCTGAAATAGAACTGAAATATCAAAAAAAGAAAGAAAAAATCTCACAGTCCAGCAGAAAAGCTTTTGGATTATAAATGATGCTAGTTATCAAATGATTCCCATGAAGGAGGAAGAGGGCCCTAATCCTGGAAAGGCTTGATCCAGCATTGTATGGGAGTACCAGGACAGAAAAAAGGGAGGAGGAAAGATGGAGAGAAGAGGACTTATAGGACAATGGGGGGGGGATTGGGAAAGGGGAAAGCTTTTAGAATGTAAACAAAAAATATAGAAAATAAATAAAAATGATGCTAGTATTGCTTTTCTTCTTCTGTATATTTTGTTCTAAGTTTTATTTCAATCTTGTAGAACAGTGATTTAGAAGGTCAAATGACCATTCACAAAGGGTTTTCCCCAATACTATTGGAAAATACAGATATTTACATTCTCAACAGTAACTACAAAAATAATTTTATAGCTGGAGGTCACCACAACGTGTGGGATTGTATTAAAATATCATAGCATTAGGGAGTTTAAGGACAACTGCTTTATATAAAAACAAGCAGGGAACTTCTTTCCCATGGCATGAATAGTTTCTATCACAGATGCACTCCAAACCCTTCCATGATTTTGTTGATAGTATCAGTAAAATAGTTTCAAGATGCACAACTATGAATCTCAAGTTTCTTCTCACAACTTTAACAAAATTTAATTTGCCAGTTTAGAGATTTTTCTTGGGCATCTTTGAGAACTAGAAAGTTACACTTTAATTTGACGCTGTTCTCCCAGACTAAATCCACTCCAGTAAGGAGTAATAGAGCAAGTAGGATAGAGGAAGGCAGAAAGGGTGATAGGAAAATATGCATATGTATATATGCAAATGAAGATGAGGGTATGGGTATGTGGGAAATGAAAATTCATAGGAAATGAAGCAAGGTTGTCATCAATGCTATCCTTTCACCCTGATGTGCATATATAACTACATACATTCATAAAAATTGATTAAACAAGCAATTAGTAGAAATTTTTGGAGTAAGAGAACTGCTTATATGAGCAGATATAAAGAAGCCAATTATGTACCTGATTTATTAGCTCTCATTTATTTAAGTTATGTTTAGAACAAACTGTTGTCTAAAAACCAAGAACCAGAGATTGGCATTCATTAAGCAATCGACATAAGAGTAACTGGAAATAGAATTTTGATTCATTTGTTGGCTTTGATTCTGAAGTCTGACCTCTGCAAAGCATGAGAAGTATTACCATTGAGACAATGAGGTGCTAGGTTAACCAAGAGAACATCCAAAGAGCTAATACCTACCTACATAGTATACTCCTGCCCTTCACCTGTCTCTAGATCTGCGGTGTTGTGATGTGGTACCAGTGAGGGGGTTCAAGAAGCAGGCAGGGGAGGAATCAGTATGGCTTGTAAACAGCCATACTGATGCGTGCTGAAGAGATGAGGATAAAAGGATATTTCCCAGTGTCTCCTAACATTATCAGTATAGAAAGTTCTAATTTTTCCCATGGTTAAATTAGCCATCTTTTGCTATACAAAAGAGCATAGGGAAAAGCCAGGGCAAATTCATGAGCCTGGTTTCCTAAACTTACAGCACAACCCTGAGGGTAATTTTCCCTTGAGGCTTTGATCCATAGAATCAGAAATGTTCTCCATTGCTCACAGTCTGCAACCACATTTATTAAGAATTTGAAGTCAGGGCTTCCATAGCGCCTTTTTGACCAACAACTCATTTAAGTGTAACCCACTCCTGACTTTGGAGGTTTTGTTCCTGATTGTTTTGTACATTATTTATCATCATCATCATCATCATCATCATCATCATCAGCGTGTTGGTTTTCTAATGAGAGAGAAAAAGGGTGTGGATTTGGGTGAGTGGAGAGCTAGAAAGGGCAAACCATAATCAGAATATCAGAATATATTGTACAAAAATTTATTTTCAAGTAAAAAATAAATTTAAATGAGTATTTTCCAATGCATGTGTGTGACCTGTCTCTGTCAGCATCGCTTCTGGTCCTTATGTAAATGTTTATTTCTGTGACTTGCCTTAGACCAGGAAGTCAGTTTCTTAAGGGATCTTAAAGATTTTAATTTTCAACTCTTCTGGTGATAAGGGAGAACTAGTCTTAAGAAAGGAGAACTTTTCAGACCAAATTGTGAGCAGATACAAAGGTTGGCAGGTTCTGAGGAACATAAGTATCTCTATGGCTAAAATCTCAAGTGGGTCAACTGGGAGAATGAATCACACAGGTCAAGGGGCAGCCAGCTGTGCAGCAGCTCTGTCTATAGCTCATAAGCCATGGTGCTGAAGGGCTTTCAGAAGGGCTGCGATGCCAGTGGAGGATATTCAAAAGGAAAGAACAAGGCAACATTTGAAAAGTAAATAGAGAATATATCTAATAAAATAAATAAATAAAGCTGCTATGAAATAAAATGAATGAAAGGATGAGATTTAAAGACTAAAATACCAATAGGGTGTTAGAATGGAAAGATTTTAAGAAACTACAAATTTATATTTTGATTGATAATTGTTTTAGTTGTTATGTGTCAGGAGGCTATAGATAAACAATATGCTATCAACTAAGAAAACTATTTTTCTTTTTTCCAACCTCTCTTTCCTGTCGGAACTGTACCAAAACTGTCTCTAAATAGAGAAAGGATCTTGGGATCAGTGTGCATATCTGACAACTCTACATCACAATTGCCCTGTCTTACAATTCTGCTTTATGCAAAGGAGGAGGGGACACATGGTCCAAAGTGTTTCTCAACATACCTGTGGGAAAGAAAAGAGGCCATCTTATAGGCAGGTCCTTATTTTGGACATCTGGACAGTTTCAGGTCTGTTTCATGATCTCTGTTAATTTTTCCTGGGAACAAATTATCTAAACACCCAAATTATGTAATAAACTGAAAAATCTCAGGGGAACTTATTGCTTGCTGTGTACATGCCACTACAGAATAGGTCCAGCACTCATCTAAAAGAAAAATAATTTCACATAAAAATAGAATGTAACATTAAGGCAGTGGACTTTTTTGTACCTTGAATAAAAATTAGTGCTCACTGCCTAACTGAAAGGATTGCCACTCTAGTGACTCTTCACTAGGGACAAATCCTGTTTGCTCCCACTGCTAGTTTGGGAATTTGCTCCCACTGGAAATGTTTGTCAATATCTGCAGACATTTGATAATTGCAGCTAAGAGTTGCTACTGGTACCTAATGGGAAGAGATCAAAGGCTAAGCAACAAGATACTCTTTGGCTTTCCACCAAACAAAGCTTTATTCGTTCCCCTTGCCAAATGTCAGAAATCCCCTGACTGTGGCTATCTGGACTGAGTGCAGTTTTGCTGATAATTCAGCTCTAACAAATAAAACTTAGACTCCAGGCCACTCATTTGTGTAATTGATAAGGAAATGAAGTGATGGCTAGAGAAAAGAATTTTTTATCCCGTGAACACATGAAAGTGTGCCCTGGCTGTTGGATTTTCCAGAGGCATGGAAGTTCAATGAGACATACCATCCACTGTTAAATATTGTCCTTGTAGGAGAAAATGGCAGAAAAAATATAAATGAACTAGGAATCAGAATTTCCGCTCATCTTGCCATTCTGGCTGTAGTTATGATTTTTAAACAAGACACACTCAGCTCCCCAAGTTCCTAATTCCTTTTCCTTAGGGTTTTATGATTCCATAGTAGAATTGTTCTTCACTGGGTCAGCATAGCAAAGTAGGAAGTTCATTCTTAACCATGCCCTGGCCTATTTGGTGGCAGGTTCTTGTTGGAAAGTTGAGTAAAAATAGATCCTGCTATTGGCTTACTCGCAATTGAATTGCTCCCCTTGACTCTTGGATCAGCTTTCCCAGACTCCACGCATTCCTTCTTGCAGATCTCTTGAATTCCCAGTTAGGAATTGTGCTGAATTCGGAATCTGGAGATGTACTTCGCTTGCATTAGTCCTACCTAAGGTCTGTGCACTAGTTAGTTTTGACTGTCAACTTGACATGACCCAGTGTCTCCTGGGAAGAATTTAAGAATTTAAGACTTTAATTTAATTCAATTTAAGAATGTCCCTAGTTAGAGTCATGTCTGCGATAAATTGCTTTGATTGATGATTGATGGGGGAGAGTCTAGCCCGCTGTAAGGGACAGCATCACTAAACATGTAGACCTGGGTGGTATAAGAAAGCTAGCTGAGTAAGCCAGTGGATAGGGCAGGAAACAATGTAAGGAGTGTTTCTCCATTGTTTCTTATCTGGGTAGTGTTTACTCTGGCTTTGCTCCACAATGGACTAGAACTTCTCTGCTGAAATAACCCCTTCCTCCCCAAGTTGCTTTTGGCTGTGCTGTTTACCAGCACAACAGAAATAAAATTAGAACAGCCTATGATTCAATATGATAGATAGTTCATCTAGCTCATGACTTTGGAAATTTGTAGTAAATGGTATAGTAAAGTCTTGGTGAAGGCTGGTTTTTCCTGTATCACCTGGGGCCGCTAGAGGAGCTTGTGTTGAAGTAACTTATGCATGCATCCATCCACAGTTAGAAATATGACAAGGGGTTATGCCACAGTCTCCTTTGAGGTTCTACATCTTAAAGGTCCATAACATTCCCTCCTTGGGCTATGCCTTCCTAGGTGCTGTTGGAAAATGAGCCCATATTCAAACCATAGCAGTGGCATATGGAGACTGACTTTTTGGGGGCAAGTTTGGAGGCACTGTAGAACAGGGCATGCAATCCTAGTTTTTCCACATGACCTCTGGCAGGTCCTTTGGTTCACAAAAACATCAGCTTTAAACCATCCAGTGATTCTAATTTGTCTTCATTTTTTTCCTGCCTCTGTCCAGGTGTGTTTCCACTAATCATGACTTAAAACAATCCCAGGCCACCCACAGAGGCAGAGGCAAACACCTTTCTTATTTCTCTAGTCAGATGAAACCTGCTGCTTGATTCCACTCACCCACTACAAGGGTTCTGTCTCACTTATGTCATTGCCTCAATACAAATGAAAGGCATCAGCATCAATGACAAAGTGAAGAAATAAACAATGTGAAGTAACTGAAAGGCAGGCAGCGAGGTGGTTCAACAGGTGGCACTTAGTGACCTAAGTTCTATCCTTGGACCCCACATGGTTTGGAGGAGAGACACTTGCTCCTGCAAGTTACTGTCTAACTTCCACATGTGTACCAAAGAATGCACTCTATTATGCACAATCAATCAATCAATCAATCAATACATTCATTAAAAAGAAACTAAATAAATATCTGCTAGGTGATGAAAGAAATTTAAAGCAGAGAGAGATGAATCATAAGTTTTCCATGTGCTTTTTAGTATCTATGAAAAGGTATTCCATTTTTACAGCATTATATAGAGATGCTAGAACCTGAAGAAATGTAAATGATCTGTGAGAATCCAAGACTCAGTCAAGAAATAATCCTTTGAGCTAAAATAATCATCTCAAGGAAGCATTCTTCTGAATCATTTAATTTTTTTTAGATTGCACTGTTGAATCAAAATTTTGGGAAACTTTGGATAATGCAAACATTTTCAAAACATCATACAGTTAAGTAATATTCTAGGCTGTTCTTAGCCTGCTTGATACAGCATCAACGTTTTCCCTTACAGATAGGTAAAATGAAAACAGTAGTGTTTTGGAAACTCTATACTACAAACTATAATGAATAACTCACTATGAATATTCCAAGGTTTTAAAAAATGGGATAAAAATATGGAACATAGGATTTGGAATTCTATGTAAATGAAGTAAAATCCATAGAAGGATGTACAATCTGAACTATTTATAGGTGTAAAAAGGAGAAAAATAACATTTCAGAAGTTAAGCCCACTTTTGTTGAAATGGATGGAGCTAGAGAACATCATACTAAGTGAGGTAACCCAGACTCAAAAGGTGAATCATGGTATGCACTCACTAATAAGTGGATATTAACCTAGAAAACTGGAATACCCAAAACATAATCCACACATCAAATGAGGTACAAGAAGAAAGGAGGAGTGGCCCCTGGTTCTGGAAAGACTCAGTGAAGCAGTATTCGACAAAACCAGAACGGGGAAGTGGGAAGGGGTGGGTGGGAGGACAGGGGAAGAGAAGGGGGCTTACGGGACTTTCAGGGAGTGGGGGGCTAGAAAAGGGGAAATCATTTGAAATGTAAATAAATTATATCGAATAAAAAAATTTAAAAAAAAGGAAAAATGCAAAAAAAAAAGTTAAGCCCACTTTTGCTGAAATTTTAAATGATGAAGTCATAGTTCAGATGACTTTGAGATCAATGCTAAAGCGGCTACACTATTGTTGATAGGAGTTAGGAATTCTTACAGACTTTAGAATCATTAAGTGTTATAAAAAATATTAAATATTTTCTGCAGCATCACTTCACTGTTCAGGGTTCAAACTAAACTCAAAAGAGTTTTGGTTCTGACACCTGGTTCTTTAGCATCTAATATTGAATTTCCTAACAAATGGAAAGTGCATTTGGGCAAATATAGATTCATGAACATGTAAAATGCAGATGATACACTTCTTCACGGTGACACTTTTCAGGGACCACAGAGATACAGGTGTGAGGTATCAGAAACAGTCCTCCAAACAAGGTGCAAACCCATATCCTGGGAAGATATGGGGAAGGTCTTCAAGTTCACAAACCTGAAACCAAAGGAATTCATCCAGCTGGAAAATAATACACAGAATTAACACTGAGACAGAAATGTAACTAACCCAGAGATTTCCTGGCAAGAATGAAGAATTGTGGAAAACTCATCTCCTGCTTGTCTGGTCTACTAAAACCTGACTGAATTATTAGAGAAATGTAAAAAATATAATAAAATAAAGTAATACATTTGCAAGGCTTCCACCAGGGGAACTCTTAGGAGTACAACCCAAACAAAGATATGTGAGATAAAAGTGATTGTACAACAGTAGACAAGTTATGAAAGCACCTGGATACAGACTCGCCACTGTGGTACATCTGGATTGTTAACTGAAGCTCACTTAGACTATGTGTTCAGGGTTGGTTCAGTGAAAGTCCCATGTCTGCTGAAGTGGTTGGACAAAAGATCCAGAAAGCCATTCTCAGTAGGGACTTTAATCTGGTTAGTTCGGTAATTCTTTATTCACATTTATTTCTCTATTACAAAATCTATACTTTACTGCTATACTTCACAGAAAGGAATGACTTATTAATTCAGAATCCCTCCCTCTCTTAAGGCTGCCTATCATAGTATTAGAAGGAGCTGTCAAGGGAGAAAAGCAGTCAAGAGTGAAGCCTTCAAACTACAATAACGCTTGGACCAGTATATTATCCACGTGGTATAATGGCAGCATTTTTATCTTGGAGCTATCCAACAGATGTGTAATTGGATTTGAAGCCAGCTCAACAGGAGGGAATTCATACCTGTCACTTTAAACCTAGCTCACTACCTGTGTCTGGGGATGCCACAGCCTCTAGGGAAGAACTTTTCATGGCTCTTCTCCAAAGCCAATATAATTTCTCCTGTGTTTTATATACTCATCATGCTCACAGGTAAAAATAGCTGTCACTCATCATCAAAAACATTTTTTGAAACATATAGATACTTTAGAGTATTCTATAATTGGCCAAAAGGCAGAAAGTAAGTGACTGAGGGGTTCTCAGCCACAACTTATAAATCTTAAATGCAACCTTTTCTCCTAAGGCTCAAGAAAAATTGAAAAAGCAGACTGAAAGACTTTAAAGAACAGAACACCAAGACAAGGAAGTCTGACCAAGATAGCATAATAACAATACTATTTGACATGCCAACATGGACAGAGGAAATTCCACATGGTCCACCCACCCCAGGGTAAAGACTTACAGTGATTAATGCCTGTTGAGAGAGAGAGAGAGAGAAAGAGAGAGAGAGAGAGAGAGAGAGAGAGAGAGAGAGAGAGAGAGAGAGAGAGAGAATCTGTAATTCCTAGGGACAAACTGCCATATAGATTGTCTAATCTCAAATGATCAACCCTAAACACATGTATGTATATACCAGTATAGTTAAATGAACTCAATAGGGCTCTCTCTCTCTCTCTCTCTCTCTCTCTCTCTCTGTGTGTGTGTGTGTGTGTGTGTGTGTGTGTGTGTGTGTGTGTAAAACAATCATAACTAAAGAAAAACAGATCAATGTTAGAGGAGGGAACATGGAGGGGCTCAATCATGGAGGTAATGTAAATGGAGAGCTCTTGTATTGAGTTAAACTGTGAATGTATAGATAAAGGCCTATCATAGCATCCTCAAAAGCATCACTTCTTTGCAGATTGACTCCATTATCTTGGCATTTATCTCTTCAGTTCTTCAAGTTCTTCACAGGATGAAAGGCTGACTTTTTTAAAAATAATATATGTTTTAAACCTGTAGTAATTTTGCCATCCAGGTTAAATCCTAGCTTATGTGAAGTTCAAAAGTTTGTATCCTACATGTTTTTAAGTCTTCACCACAACTACTATAAGTGAGTTTGCAAATGGTCTTAGTTTATGAAACTTGAATAAAGTAACCTTTGAGACAAATGCTTTTCTAGACCTAACAGGAACTCAATGGCAAAACCAATGACCTAATGAATCTTATCTGAGGAAAATTAGTATCTACTATATGAGTTCTCAAGATATTTCACAAATCTGTTTTCAGATTTACACAAAATCTATTCAAGGGTCTAGAGATGACTTATGGGCCAAAGTGCTTACCATATGAGTGTGTGAACCTAACTTTAGATTCCCAAATTCATGCAAAATTCACATGTGTCAGTGCTATGTTTGTAACACCAGTCCTCAGGGACCAGAGGCGGGTGGATACTGGAATTTTTTCTAGCCAGCCAGTCTAGCTGAATCATTGAATTCTAGATTTATTGAGAGATTCTGTTTCAAAAGTAAAATAAATAATTGAAAAAAACTTGACAACAACTTCTTTCCTCTACATGTGTAAGCATGGAAGAACAAACTACCTGCACACACAGGAATACAACACAAAGAGAGATGCACACATACATACACACATGCATACACAGGAACACATGAAGGCACATACATAAACACATGCACACACAGATACACACACATGCATACACGCATTAATGCATATGTACAAATTCACATACACCATGCACATACACTCATACACATGCACTCACACACAAAAACACATACACACACATAAATACACATATGAATACACATTTACATACACATGCATACATATACATGCACATACATGAACCGACATATACAAATACATACATCCACATATTACATATTCCTGTACATGCACACCCATATACATACACATACATGCACACATGCACACATTCACATATTTATACAGTGAATTGTGAATCCAGAAAAAATATCCAAATGGAAATATGGAGAGATATGTAGATATTAAATATATATTTGCAAGAGGTCTAAAGAAAGTGAGCAAAGTGGCTCTAAGATGGACATGATATGGCAACGGAAGTTAAATAGTAGCCAATCAAACCTCAATTCAGTGAGAAACAGGATGACCAAAACGGTCAGGAGTACTTGGCAGATCCTTCTCACAGAAGATTCCACATGCTCTCCACAATGGATTCTACATGCTCACCGTTGTCTTCACTCCCTTTAGGAGTTGCCAAGTAATTATTTTCTGAAGACGCAACAGTCAAAACCTAAATGTAGATTATTTTGAAAGTCATCAATAAACTGAGAATGGGAACAGATTTGCCTTTCTAGAAAGTGATGCTCAGAAAAGTTAAAATATTAAAGATACAATGTTCTGTCCATTGTCTCCTGTCATCTCGAAAAGAAAAAGGAGGCAGCCTTATTCATGACCAGGAAGAAAATATAATCATAATAAATAATAAGTATTATTTATTATTTTTTAAGATTCCAGCCTGCTATAATGCATGTTCTTCTAGTCATCACAGCCCCCTGAGCTGTTTTTCAGGTAAATCAAAGAAAATAATACAAGTCCTATAATCACAGATTTACCTATTTGATAAACAGTATATCCTCAAATAAGTCTTCAACTAATATAATGTAGTATATTATCAATAACACATACCTCAATATTCAGTACCTACTTATGCCATCTGAATACTCTTCACTGTCAGGAGTGAGTGAAGCCAAGTTCTGGGTGAATGGGAATTATTGATCAGAGCCATCCATGTCAAAGACTAAGTAATTAGGTCATGGAGAACTGGCAGGATCTTTCCCCAAGATCAGACTCATGAAACATAAAAGCCATTCTACCGAAATGTGAATGTTTATTAATGATAGATCGGTGTACCCAGAAACTAACTTCAGCTTTCTTCTCCAGGGGTGACCACAGTCTGAGGCTGCTAGCCTCCAGAGACCTACTACCAAGACTGTTTAACTCCTGATCCTATGTTGTACATGAAAAACAGTGAAGTTTTTGTGGGAGTTGGTGTGGCTCCATTGCAGTTTGCACAGCCCAAATGAACCCAACTTTTCTGAATACCCAATCCTTCATTCCCTTGTTGTAACTAGTCATGATTCTAAGAACAACCCATGCTGCCTGTAATATTTCATTGAATTCCAGGTGACTTCTAGGCTCCTACAAGAGCCTCTAATACCAATGGCCCAGTGACTTCCAGTAAGTATTCCATGCTCTGCATTCCACCTTCATGAATCTAATCAACTCTAGATATGAAAATACATTTGTATTAAAAGATTTTATCTACATTGTATATGCATTGTCATTTTCCTTGTCAATATTTCCTCCAATACAGCAACTGTTTACATTGATGTTCTAATGGGAATTATCTTGGTTTAAGCAAGAGATGCCCTCCATAAGCTTATGTTCTTTAACAATTAGTCCCCAGTTGGTGGTACTGTTTTGGGAAGTTATGGAGCCTTTAAAAAGAGCAGTCTTGGTGGAAGAAGAATATCACTCAGTGCAGGGCTATATTTTGGGGGTTTATAGCCTTACCCTACTTCCTGCTTGTTTTCTCTGCTTCCAACATGCAATTAAAATGTGACGTCTTACCTTTCTACTCTAGTTGTCTGTTGACATGTTTCCTCTGATATTAATTATGAACTCCCTTTTAAACTGTAAGGAAAACTCAACTCTTTCTGTATAATTTTCATTTGGTTCTGACATTTCATCATGACAACAGAAAACTAGTTAACACAGAAGTTAATGCCAAGAATGGGATATTGCTATGAAGAACCTTGTTGTTAACCATCTTGTTAGACCATCTTGAATACATTAGAACTTTGGACTAGGAAAGTGATTGAATGGTGTAAGCAAAAATTAATGGTCATTCTAGTAGAAGCCTGGAAGGTAATAGTACTGAGAGTAATTCAGATAGTGCCTTCGGGTAGGCTCATGAGATTTCCAAGGAAAGTAAGAACTTTGTTAGTAATTGGTATAGATGGCATTCATATAATACTTTATCAAATCATCTGGATGTCTTCTGCTTGTGCCCTGAAAACCTGCTTGAATCTAAATTTTAAAATAATGGACTAATTTCTTTGGAAGAAAATTTTTAAGACATGATACTTAGCCTGTAGTATTGTTATTATTGGTAACCCAAAGCACTAGAAAGGAAAAAGAGCTCATGAGTAAAAATAAAATAGAAAATATACATCCATTTAAGGAAAACAGCATGAGAAAGCTTAATGTTGCTCCCAAGTCATGTACTACAAAAGAAGATATGGCTATAAAATAGATCAAGTCCATTGTTAGAAGTTCTTCTGCTCTGCATCAGAAGAATATAAAGGTGCTCTTTGGTCAGGATGCTACAAGGTGTTATGAAAAGAAGGTCTAAGGAATTTGACTCTAGAGAGCTGTGGCAAACAAGCATTCCTGCATATATAGTCCAAGTGGGTGAATGTCCATGCAAGCTTTCTGCCAAACTTTGCCTGGTGTACAGTGCTACTAGCTTTGGATTCACGAAAGATACTGGGGTAAAGATGGCTTCGTAATCTTCCTCTGTAGTTTCAGAGAGCCACTGAGGCAGAACTAGAGCTGGACCCCTACAAGGAAGCTGTGAAAGACCATTGCATGAAGCTATGATGATAAATGATGAGTTTCAGTAGAGATCCCGAAATTTAGAGATGACAAATCTATGAGATCTGCAAAAGGGTACAGCATCTATTAGTGAAGCTATTGCAAGATATAAATGTGTGTCTCTGGCAGCAAATGTTGGGACATGGAGCCATTTAATCCCTTTGAAACCAAAGCACTGTGTACCAGGCAAACATCAACAGGATTTGGTATTTTTGTAGTTCTTTTCTGGTGTTCCCTCTTTATCTTCCCTCCCGTTACTCTTTTCAGAATGATAAATATATATTTTATATACTGGAAATATACAACTTGATTTTTTGATTGTAAAGGTAGTCGTGGTTAAGGAATTGCCTTGAGTCTCAAAAGAAACTAGAGACTTGGATACACTTATTTTGTGTCTTTACATTCCAAATGAAAAACTGAACTCAAAGACAGTAATGATACTCAAATGGTGGTTCTAAAGCATATCTTGACCACATCAAATATTCCACCCTTCCATTAACATAGATGATACTTACTAAAATAATTCTAGTGAATAGCATTTAACTAATTTATTCACTTATTCATTCAATAAGTTGACAAATGTTGAAATAACTTTTTGTCACATATGTAGTCTAGTTCAAACAAAATCCACCATCTGTAGGGGACCTCTCCATATGTTACATGATATCTACATATGCATAAATATATTTAATACTGATACTTATAAGAAATCTTGCCTATTGTCTCAGGTTTTTTTTTCCATCTATATAGTGATATGGTGATTATGGACATTACTGTTACTCTTTACCAAGTTTCTTAAACTTATAACTTATAAACTATGCCAACTATTGTGAAGTATAAACCAACTCTCAAGGGCATAGCAAACATCCCATGAGGGCAGTGTAGTACCAATACTTAATGAATCATTGTCAACATATTAATTGATTCAGGACATCACTGTGATGCCCAAATCTGCAACTTTTGATTGCCAGAATCAAACATCCATGCATTCATGTGTAGAAATGTTTATTTTTTTCTCTGTGCAGTATGCAATTACATTAAACACCATTAGTTCATAAACGGTATTGTGCCAATTGCTACTTCAGCCATGTGTTGATAGGTACTTGTGAGAATAGCTGCCTACCAAGTGTGATTCTAAAGTAGGGTGTATCAGTCCCAGCTAAGCTTCTGTACATAACTAGTTACAAGAATTTAGACAAATCACTTTATTTTCTCCCTTTTCTGAAACAAAACCCCAATGGAATAAGTTTGTATTGGCTGTGAGTCTTTCTGTATAAAAAGGTAAACTTTACTTATTTATCTTAATAATTGGAAATGTATTAGCTTAAAATAATGAGAACATGCAGGCATAAATCTCTTGTATCTAGACATAACCTTAAGTAGAAGATTGAGTCTTTCTCTTACTTGTTTATGTTCTCTTTGTCCAGGAGTGAGTCTCATTCCCTTTAGGATAAAAGGGGGCACTAGCACTCTCAGTGTAATATTAGTATTACTACCTATTTGGAGGGAACATCTTTTTCTTAAAAGATGCTAAAAAGTCATGAAGCTGCTGTGATTAGCACAGGATTGATTTTATTTCATGGCTGACAGTTTGTCAGGACTGGGTTGTAAGTCTGTCTTAGAAGTAAGCTAGGTATGGTGCATTCTTGCTGAGGTATATAAACAGAAAGCGAAAGAGGAGAAACTTCTTCAAAAAACAGATCAGCCTTGCTTGCAAATGACAAACAAATAATACTTTCAACAACTTAGCTTTAATTCATCTCATATGAACCCTTTGGTTGTCAGTGTTTTATGTTCTGTATAGGAGCTGAAGAAATGCATAACTGTATAGTACAGAAAAGAATAGTTCACTTGGGGGCTGCACATCACCCTTAAATTTTTCAGTAGCAACTAAATGACTCCTCCTAACTTACATATACCTTTCACTTTAATGTATAAAGACAACACTTTGTAACACAGAAGTGTCATGCAAATGACACATATTACATGTCACAATGACATATACAAAATAGACAAGATTAATTTCTCTACCTAGCTGGCAATTCTATTTTGTAAAATATATGCAATAAATAGCTATAAGAATAAAAAGTGTAGGAAAATTATCTAAAAATTCCCCAAGCTTCACAGCTAAGCAGCTGAACAATAGCCCATGAAAAAGGAAAGCAGATCACATCAACAGACTACTCAAGTTGAACCATGGCAACAACCAGGTCAGAGGGCATCACCTGCACTGAGCTCTCACATCACATTTTGGATTCCAGAAAACCAGCGTTGGCTAGGAACCTTGCACTTTACCTGTCAGTATTCCTTTAGATCTGTTTTGACTTTTGGGCTCTGACCATGGTGCTGAATGCTTAATGCCTCAATTTCGGGAGCCCAGTGCAAGCAGGAGAATGATAGGTTCAAGTCAGAGCTTTAAAGCTATGTAAATAATTATTCTTCAAGAGAAAAAGATGCTAAATTTTCTCAGTATCTAAGGATGAGGAGCCACAACGATGTGCATAAGAAATTTATAATGATAAAATTTATACAAGAAAAACACAGGCAACAACCTTTGAGACTGTATTGTGGTGAGTTATATACACAAACAACTAGCTATCAACACAAAAATAATTTTAGAGTTTGTTGAATTTAACATTATACCATTTTTAAAGATACTGTATATACTTGCCATAGTTTATGAGGAAATACTTACCAAACATGTATTTAATAAAAAGTTCATTCCAGGATATACAAATAAAAATAAGGGAAGAAATAACTCTGTTGGACACTGTGTTAAATAACTGGACAGATATGTCACTACAGTATATAAACAGATGGCAAGCAGCATGAAAACATTCTCACTATTACCTCTCACTAAGTAAATGCAAATTAAACTAAGAGACTCTTCCAGGTAGCACTGAAATTAAGAACAGATTAAAGTAGTCATTCCAATCTTACAGGGGGATTGAGGTATAATAATACTCATTAATAGTTTTGTTACAAAATATGGAACAAAGTCCTCTGCTAGATAGTTTAATAGAGTCTTATAAACCTCATTAAAATTCTATCATGCTATCAAGCATTTCCACACTTCCAGTTTTAAACCAATTTATGTATTATTATGTACAGAATTCTCTACATATTCTTTGACAGTATTCACAATCACTCAAAAGTAGATGGGATTAAGAAGTTCTTCAGTGAATGAATAGCTACACAAATCATGGTTCTTCCATATAGTAAAATACTGTATATTAATGCAAATTATTGACTATCACTCAGATATTACATAAGTAAAAATCAATAAAAAATGTTTTTTCATTTATTTGACACTTGAAAGTATCAAAACTGTGTAACAAAGTTTGTTAGGGCAAAACATATTAGTAATCCCTAGGGAATAGAGACAATAAAGAGTAAATGTACTAAAAATCAACTTTGATGAATTTCTCAAAAGTATATATATGTATATGTATACATATATATGCATACATACATATATGTATGTATGTAAAAGGGTCTGACCTGTGTAACTAGAAAATAGTTTTGTCTATAAGACTAAGACAAAAAAACTGTTTATAAGTACTTCTACTGAAATTCAAAATGTTGCATCTCACAGAGCAGTAGGTAATCCATTTTGAAATCAATATATAACTTACCAGTACTCTACACTAAATGAAATATTGTGGATAATAGGAACCAAGTTTCTTACTAGGTTGGAATGAACCATATGACATTTGCTGAGACAGTAAAATGCCACTATCAGGTTGATAACTAGTTTGAAATATATACAGAATGTACCAACAGAACTAAACAAGATTACATGTTAGTATAGCTACATGTGTTCATAGATCTGCCCACAAAGATGACCACAAGGTAAGAAAATCCAGGGGTAATGAAAATACACAGAACTCAGAGTTGGAACAAAAATACAATTCTTCATTAACAAGAAGGACTAATTTGAGAAACCACTAACCTTTGTACAGAGAAAGACAATATATCCAAAATAACAAGATCCATTTATGTGATAAAGTCAAAACAACTAGAACAACATAATATATACTGCACTATTGAATGATAGCATAGGTTATAAAACAAACATCTATAAAATGAATAGATATAAAAATTAAATAATAAATAATATATATATTGAGCTGTAAAATGAAATATGAAATATTTTAATAATGGATATTTAAAGTGATTACTAAATAAATAAATTGATACCATGGATACAAAACTATAACCTGAAATGTGAAGTATCTTTCAGTGTGGAGAGATAAATATAAATAGACTAATAAGAGGCAACTATAGTGGCTATTCTGGATTGCCAACTTGACTACATCTGGAATTAAACAAAATATAAATTGTAGGTCCTCCTGTGAGGAATTTTTCTTAATTAAATAATTTTAAGTGATGAGAACCACTTTTCATTCAGTTCTTTTGGGGTGGGAAGACCTACCTTTAATCTGGTGACATTAATCTGGCCATACCTTCTGGTGACAATCTACAGAATAACATGAAAGAAGAAACTTTTGCTCTTTACCTGCTTGTCCTAGCTCTCACTGGCAAGTTTATTCTTTTGATGGCATTAGAACCTACTTCTTTGGGACTCTAGCATGTACTGAAGACCAGCTAGGACATCCAGTCTTGCTAACTGAATGACTATTGGATTCTTGGGCTTCCCATTAGTAGACAATTGTTGGATAAACTGGAATACAGTGTCAGTCACTCTAATAAACTGTCTGTATATTTCAGTTCTGTGCCTCCAGGGTACCATGACTAATAGAGCAGTTCTCATGAAGGTGAACTCCCCTTTCCTTGAGTTAGGTTATATTTAGGTGTTGTTTCAAATAATATGGCATGAACAGTGGACAGAAAGAACAGGTTTTATGTGAGAAACCTGACACTCCCTTGGCATTATGATAGAGCTCGATATCTTCAGCAATATACTTGGTTCTTTATACATACTATTAATGTAATAGGTTGAAAATGACATCACTGTGCTTCCTCAGCTCTACCAACTCTATGCCTCAAATCAATTAGAGAGAAGCTACAGTAAGCCAATGGAAAGCTTGTCAGGATTATCCGTGCTTTAAAGAAATTCTCAGAAACCATCATTGGTTGGGGATGCTTGAGGAGATAATGTGAAAAAATACTCCATGATGGATGCCTGGGATAGCCTAAGTAGATGCTGTGGGCATATGTACCAGGAGGCATTAGTTACTTTTTGTCTCTATGATGAAATATCTGACAAGAGCAGCTGAAGTGAGGAGTGTATAACTTTAGCTCATGGTTTCTGAGAGATTTCATTCCACAATAGTAAAGAAAACACAATATAATAAAAGATTATAACCACAGGGTTGAGAGCATGATCATGAGGAAAGAGCAGAATAGAAGCAGAGAGAGAACAGGCCAGAAACCAGAAGCCATTTCCTAGTGACCTATTTCCAGCAGACAGACCCCAACACTTCAAGTTTCCATGGCTTTTAAAATAGTATCTCGAGACAGGGACAAAAAATTCAAAGTAAGAACATCTGAAGAACATTTTTAGATTTGTAGCACAACATAGTATCTTGACACAGAAAAGAGAAATTAAATAAAAAAAAGAAAAAAAACAAATGTGATTCCAGCAAGACATGAATTTTAGACTATGAGGAACTGATATAGGTCATTAAATATACTCTATATCTCACAGATGGGATAAAATAGGCATCAGAGTGTAAGGTGGATGGGAGCTTAGTAACATTCTTGACATATATATGAATCTCCAGCTACTCTAAATTTCTTTAGTTTATTAAGTATAAAAGTAAAAATATAAGGTAAAAAATAATCTATGGTTGCACATCTAGTTCAGATCACAGGAGTGGACTTTGAGGCATGGAGAAAAAGCTTAAGGTTATATCTTTGTTAATAACCCAACATTTTGTAATAATATGTCTCTTTTCCAATCATCAATCATGGCTGTTTACATAATCTGCCCAGGAGAGATTTGCTTTTCTGTCATTTGGGAATAATGGACAATTCTGTCCATTATAGAAATTTGTTGATCAAACAGTAATTTTTACATAGCACCATAAATCATCTTAATATTGCATTAACAGTTTGAGTCATTCCACACAATTATGACTATGATTCAGGGTAAAGAGAAATTACACTTCCTTGGTAGAAGGACCCCCATAGCTGTGTAAAATGTGTATGTAAAGATGTATTTATTTAATAAACAAACCCTTTTAAAGTACTTATTATGAGTCATAGATTCTTGTAAACATTTCATAAATACTGCATAATTGTAAGTGCTAATTAAAACCCATCCTAAGACACTAGTATCACCTGAATGCTAATTTTAATTCCGTATTTCTAGTGTCATCTCTTTACTGAAAATAAACAGGCATATGATAGAAGCCTTGCTCAATTTGCCTTGCAGCTTGCTACCAATGTCTTCCCTACTTGCCAGGAGGCTGTGATAACCTTCACCTGGAGACAACCCTTAAGGCACTTTTGATCATTATGGATTTGACTGTCATTGAGCAAGTTGTTTTGCTGGCATTTAGTTGATGTTCTGTACCAGAAACTTTGGGTGTAGAGACTGTTAATGACCTTATCTACACCATCAAATCCACGTTGTCAGAACTCATCAAGAATGGTTAATGGGCCTGATACTTTCCAGAAAGAGATTAGGGATGCTCAAACAAACTAAAACTTAGAAGGTGCCACTTGGTCAGTGCTGTCTGGGACTGAGAAAGAATAGGTGCTACAGTTTTCATAATTATCCAGACACAGCCACATCAGATACCAAGAAAGATGCAGGTTATGTGTTAGGATCCAAGCACTGAAGACATTAAGAAATGGCTTTTATATTTATCCTCAGCATCAATTTATTTTTTGACAACTTGAGCTCCTCAACTTTGTATCTTAGGAGATTAGAAGATCAATTAACAAACCAATAGGTCTGCCTTCCTCAAATTATAAGTACTAAGCTTATGATTTGTAGATAGTGGTTATTTGTACCAGTTTAGAAAACCCATTGATAAACTATAGTGAAATCAAGCTATATTATTAATTCACCAACACCATCAGAAAAGAAACATGAATAATGACCATTGTTTATATTAAATTTAAAATTTTAGGATATTTTTCAAATCTATGCACTATACATATACATGGAAATATATACTAAATGTTCTTATGCACCTTGCCTTCCCTCATAATGTCATCCTCAGGACTGACCAAGGTGACTATACAACCTGCTCTGTGTGTGTGTGTGTGTGTGTGTGTGTGTGTGTGTTTAATGAATATATATACTCATTAAACATAAATTTATATATATTCTTTGTCCTCTTAATACATGTGCATTTCTGTCCTCCCCTCCCTATGCAGTAATGAGGCTTGTATTTTTGTTCTGCTTTAATCTCTGTACGATAAAGGGTACACAGTTCTGAACACTGTCTCTCTGTGCTGGGGATGAAGTAGCCTTTTCCATGTTTATTGGCGTTTGCTTTTCTCCTTCTTAGACTGGCTCATTCATCTCTTGCCCAATTTCCATTGGAATATTTATTCTTTTCTCATTGTTTTGGAGGAAAGCCTTATGTATTTTGGCTCCCAAACTGTTCGTGGCAATGTTCATTGTTAATATCTTCTGCCAGTCTGCGCTGTGGGTTTAAATTTTATTCATTGTGTACTTTTTTCCACAGACTTTATTCATTTTAGCGTGCTCAATTTATCACTCATTTCCTTTTTATGAATTGTATGTTTTGTCTTGTTTGTGAAATTCCACTTTGCTTTACTGCCATCAAGGGACTTTGCCGCAGGATCTTCTATTAGTTTGAATTTTGTGTTGTTCTCATTAGACTTTAAATCAGCTTCAAATCATTTTTTGCATCTCTTGTAATAATATAGATTTATTCTGTTTGTTTCCGTTCAGAATAATTATTAAAGAAAAATGTGTATAAACGCTGGCACGAACAGATACATTCCTCCATCTCCATTTCATCCTCAGTCCATTAAGTATGCACGCACCTCCTACCCAAACCAGCATCTCACTATGCAGATGGATATAGTATTTATCTGATAAGATACGTTACTTATTTGCTATTTTCCCAAGTTTATCTCTTGAATGTTAAATTCTTTTTCATTTCATTCAATTTAGAATATGTTTTTCAAGATCTATAGGGAAAAACATCCAACTTTTTTAGGGTTTTAGTTGCAAATGAATTATAAATATAGATTGTTTTATTGAAATTGTCATTGTCATTTCATCCATTAATTATGCTCTGCCCCTTATATTAAGATTAAATAGTTTGCAATAAAATAACATAATTTTCTTCAGAACTTAAGGCCTAGACTGAAGCCCTTCAGGAAACACTTTTTCTAGTCTACTTCAGTGCTCATGGTTTCCTGTCTCCTCTCTTACTTCTCCACAATCTCATGGGCACAACCATCATGAGAGGACCTCATGACTGTGCTGTCCCAGAGACCCATGCTAGACATGATAGAGGCGCCATGGACGTGGTCTCTATTTCTGACTTTTCACATACACTATCTTTGGAAGTGACTAAAGACTAACTTCTTTCAATGTTGGCTTGATGCTTTAAGCATTTGCTTTGAGACGAGATATCTTAACTCTCTGGTTTATCCTAACTGAGCTTCCAACAGCTCCACAATCCTCCTCAAACCCTAACATTAGCCTTGAATCATTAAAATTAGATAAAATCTTAACTTCGAGTAATGAAGAGAGACCCTGGTATCCAGAAGACCGGGACAGGTAAAGTTGAGTATTATTTTAGTTCCCTTTTCTGCTAGAACAGGGCTCCTAAGCAAGCAGAAATTTGTAAAGGTAAAGGGTTTATTCCTTACCACTAGAATTCTACTAGAATCTAGAGAGCTCAAAGTCAAGGAGACAGTGCCAGGTAAGGATGTTTTGGCTGTATCATTCAAGGACAGTGGCAGAAGTGCCAGAGAACAGAAGGCTTACCTTTGTATCCAGCTCACTAGTACAATGGGGAACCTGTTCCCAGGACAGTGACATAGATTCAATCACTAACTGTAAGTGTCATGATCCAAACACTATGAAAGGCTCCAGTTCTCCGCACTACCAACTGGAGATGAGTTTCCCAACATGGGAACTTTGGGGACACATTCAAACCGTGGCACTTATGAAGGAACTAATTTCTACTGTGCCTCAGAAGCAAGACTTGAAAGGAAAAATTTTAGAAGTTCTTAGCTGCATAGCCTAAAAGAAATCATTCAAATTGGTATTTTTATGTTCTCTAAACTTTTTAAAGCTGGATTTCCATAGATAAGCCCATCCTATAGAGCAGGCATGAGAACATTTACTAAATCAGTCTCCTTTCATTTTCTTCCAGCAGGAAATATTAGTGTTGGGCATTCTCTCATCTATCTCCAGACAGTACATAAGCAATTTTTAATCCTAAAACAATCTGAGAGAATGATAAAATACTGAGTTTACGACTTCACACTAAGAACAACAAAGACTACAAAGGAGAAGCCTGTGACCATTCATCTGATTACTCCATCTGCATTGTTCATAATCTCCTGCATTCCTGAAACACTGTGGCACGTTTTCCTTCACAAGCAACAGCTTCTAATAGTTTCCACATTCCAAAGACAATGAGGGCATCAAGCCAGTATTCCAGACACAAGATCTGTGACATAAAAGAATGTACGAAATCACCATTGTGGCTGGTAAGCACTCATTAGATGTTTAAAGCAATTGAATTTAATTTTCAGGTAATTTTTTTTCTGAGTGGCATTTTATTTATTCTACACTGTGAAGCAAAGATTTTAAATTGTGTTTTAGAGTCATAATCCTTACATTAATAAAATCCCTAAAAGAAATAGAAAATAGCAAACTAGATTGTTTTGTGTTTAAGTTGTCCTGCATTCTCTTTTAAATTGACATTTTATGTCAAGATGGTTTTAGAATAAAAACAGGAATTTACCTTATAATTCTTTCAAAGAAAAGCTTACTTGGAGTTTGAGAGATGTAGGAAGCTTAGTCTCCTAAGGATGTGAAATATAGCCCAGCATTTCTGCCCACATATTCCTGATCCCAGCCATGTAGATTCAGAGTTAACGCCACTGCTCGCCAACAGTGATTAGAACACGGTATCAGTCACTCTGTCTAGGTCATACGTCATGGGGTTAAGGAATATGAGTCACTCTGAGTAGCTCCCGAAATAGCAAGGGAGCTTTTGTTGTTGTTTGTTTTTCCATAACTGCTGTGGTTGGCTGTATTTCAGGATACTTCTGGATCACTCAACTGACTTTTGCAATTTTTATGCAATTAAAAGGGAGTTTATATCAGTTTGAGAATAGCATGGAGAACTTTGCAATCCTAGCTCATGCAAAGCTGAAGCAGGAAAACCCTGAATTATAAGGTAGCTTCAGCTCTGAAGCAAGACCCTTTCTCAACATATTACTCTTGCCATTTTTTCATTGCAGCTACGAGTCAGACGTTTCTTCCTTTTTATTACTAATCCTTCTATGACAGTTTTATCAGACACCATTTCCCTGTTACATAATATTACAGAATAAAAGAGAAAGAAGGAATTACTAAGGAAACCATCTCTCCTTTGCTTAATCATATCACGCTCTTTGCTTAGTACATTTGGGGTTTTGATTATTATGTGACAGGAGGTGTTTCTGTTCTGGTCCATTCTGTTTGGAGTTCTGTAGGCTTCTTGAATATTCATGGGCAACTCCCTCTTTAGGTTAAGGAAGTTTTCTTCCATAATTTTGTTGAAGATATTTGCTGGCCCTTTAAGTTGAAAATCTTCACTCTCATCTATACCTATAATCTTTAGGTTTGGTCTTTTTTTTTCCATCATTTTTTTAATTTTCTAAATTCTTTGTTTACATTCCAATTGCTTTCCCCTTTCCCAGTTCCCCCCTCCCCATATGTTGCATAAGCTTTCCCTCCACCCATTCTCCAATCACCTCCCTCCTTTTTCTCTGTCCTGGTACTCCCCTACAATGCTGGATCAGGCCTTTCCAGGATCAGGGTCCTCTCCTTACTTCTTCATGGGAGTCATTTGATATGCTACTTGTGTCTTGGGTATTCAGAGCTTCTGGGCTAGTTAATATCCACTTATCAGTGATTGCATTCCATGTATATTCTTTTGTGATTGGGTTACCTCACTTAGGATGATATTTTTCAGTTCCAACCATTTGCCTACAAATTTCATGTATTCATTGTTTTTAATTGCTGACTAGTAAGTATTCCATTGTGTAAATATACCACATTTTCTGTATCCATTCCTCCATTGAGGGACATCTCGGTTCTTTCCAGCTTCTGGCTATTATAAATAAGGCTGCTATGAACACAGTGAAGCACGTGTCCTTATTGCATGCTGGGGGCAATCCTCTGGGTATATGCCCAGGAGTGGTATAGCTGGGTCCTCCAGTAGTGTCATGTTCAGTTTTCTGAGGAACCTCCAGACTGATTTCCAGGGTGGTTGTAACATCTTGCAACCCCACCAGCAGTGGAGGAGTGTTCCTCTTCCTCCACATCCTCGCCAACACCTGCTGTCTCCTGCGTTTTTAACCTTAGCCATTCTGACTAGTGTGAGGTGAAATCTCAGGATTGTTGTGATTTTCATTTCCCTAATGACTAATGATGTTGAGCATTTCTTAAGGTGCTTCTCAGCCACCTGAATTTCTTTAGGTGAAAATTCTTTGTTTAGATCTGCACCCTGTTTTTAATAGGGTTATTTTGTTCCATTCCTGAAGAGAACACCAATAGCTTATGCTCTAAGATCAAGAGTTGACAGATGGGACCTCATAAAATTACAAAGTTTCTGTAAGGCAAAGGACACCGTCAAAAGGACAAAACGGCAACCAAGAAACTAGGAAAAGATCTTCACCAACCCTATATCCGATAGAGGTCTCATATCCAATATATACAAAGAACTCAAGAAGGTTTGGTCTTCTAATTGTGTCCTGGATTTCCTGGATGTTTTGGGTTACAAGCTTTTTGCTTTTTGCATTTTCTTTCACTGTTGAGTCAATGTGACCTTGTGTGTGTTTGTGTTTGTGTATATGTTTGTGTGTATATATGTATATATACATGCATGTGGATATCTTTGTTTATATGTGTGCATATATGTACTTATGTGTATGTAATCGTATATATGTCTATGTTTTGGAGTGTGGTGTGTACGTGTGTATATGTGTATATATATATGTTTTTAATATTACCGTAGATCCAAACTGTTACCTTACTTGATCATTTCATAATTGGCATTAAAGTACTATTTAACACTAATTGATTTCATTGTATATGAAAATTACCTATTTAATTTTTTGATACTTTTAAATTTTGAGAAAGTTTTGGAATAGTGTGCAGTTTTAAGAAATAATACAGACATCCGATAAACTTTGTTAACTATTTTCTCTTATAAAACTGTTGGTAAAATCACAGCCATGAAATGGTCAGTTCTAATAACCCTAGAAGGAAAAAAATTTCATCATCTTGTTGCACACAGAAAGTCACACCACCTTCCCTTCTCAAGCCTCCTGTTCTAACCCTGATACATTAGTGTACTCTGTTTTCACAATTTTGAGAGCACAACAATGCTAGATAATTGTAATCATATGCATGCAACTTTACAAGATTGAACACTAAACAGTGCCAATCCAGCCAAGCTGTTTTATGTATGAATCCTGTGTCACCCTTTTGCTACTGAGTAATATTCCTTTATAAACATCTATTACAGTTTGTTCAGACATTCACAAGTTGCAACCCATTTGTGATGCCCACCTTAGGTTACTGTGAATAAAGTTGTCTTGAATATTTGTGTGCAAGCTTTTGTGTCAATGTATTACTATGTGATCTTAGTACTCAGTACAATTATAGACCTGCTGCCAATTCTTGCTTGACAAGCCATTGACACACTGGCTTCCAGAGTGGTCATAGTGCTTTACATTTTAGTACCTTTGCCAGCAGTGGGTGTCTTTTTTCTCCTTTCCGGTAGAGGTGTGGTGTTGTCTAACCTTATTTTTGGTTTCCTCTCCCCAGTGGGGATGGTGCAGTGTCCTTTTTGTGCTCATTTTACAAGAGTGCTCCTTGTAAAAGGCCCACTCTTAATTGTGATGCTTAAAACTGAGTATTAAGAATATATACAGTTCAAGCAGTGGTCCTGTGTGTCCTGTATATGATATATAATTGCAAACAAAAATAATGGTTTAAATCTAGTCATTTCCAGCTTAGTTTATCTTTTTTAAAATAATCATCCTTTTATTATCAGTTTTGACATGTAACCTAAAGCCCTAAATATCAGAGAATTTCTCCTATCTTTGGTTGGGTCTTTGACATATCTCAGTTGCATATTTCAATTTGGGTTTTGATAGCTGAGTAAAATGTAACATTAAAGTTCAGGTTTTGTTTTACTTTTGTGGATTTTCCTACACATTGATACAATTGTAGGAAACAAATTGTAGGAAACAGTCTGTTGGATGGAAAGAATTTTTCTCCAGAGATTTGCTTTTTCACCTCTGTCTTAAACTAATTTTTATATTCAGTTAAATGTCTGTTTAGGATCTCCTGTTCATCCAATGCAGCACCGTGTGATTACTATACTTGTGTAGACTTGAACACTGGGCATAGCTCTTGCGCACATTTCTCTTTGTAAGGTGTGTTGGCCATTAAGTGACTTTTATCTCCCCAGACACATTTTACAATTAATTTTGTGAGCCTATAAAAACAAAAGCAAGCCATTGGCCTTTGGGGGGTGTGTGTGTGTTAAATCTAAAATTTGATTCCAGATACATCTCACAGAAAGATCATAACTAGTAGACTCTGTCCTCTGTGTGGTCTTCAACAGGGAGAGAGAGAGAGAGAGAGAGAAAGAGAGAGAGAGAGAGGTGGGGGGGAAAGGATATGGAAAGGACTACAAATTATATGAACTAGGATAGTATTTTCTCTGTATCACACAGAAATGCTGGGGATACTTTTGTGTTCATCTTGAATCTAATGACATTGAAATTATTTGTTGCTTAGTGAGCTCTAGATTTAGGGGTTGGGGTTTGCTTTTCTGAGTATACATTGGGATTTTTGTGTTATTTTATTTCAAACTGGTTTATTCGTGCTTTCAATCTGGGTTATTTGAGATAGAGTCTCACAATACTGTACTTTTGTTTGTTTCTGTGTAATTCAATATTGCTATGTCCTTCTCTTTCATTTGTTTCTTGTTCATATTTATCTTGTTTTTACCCAATTGCAAGGGGGAAAAACAGAACTTCCTTATTCAGTTTTGAATAAGAACATGACTTGCTTTATTTCAGGAAAAAACATTATCCAGTCTTTATGCAGAAATATTCTTTACCAGTCAATTCTCTAATATAGAGACAGTTTGTTGCTGTTTATTGTTTGTTAGTCTATTGAGTCCTACAAACTAGGATGACAGTTTGTAGACCCATGTCTAACCACATATAAGCATTTTATAAATGCAAAGTAGTCCTCACTCAATAAAGCCGTAAGGGTTTTAATGTGCATTAGATTTTTGACTGTATTCCAAAGTCTTTTCTGCATGAATTGTTATGATCATGACTTAAAATGCTAGCTTATTGATATGGTAGACTATAGTGACTTGATTTCAAATGTGAAATCAGTTTTTTTAATGAGGGCCTAATTAATATTGTTCATATTATCGTTGGTTGTTTTTTGTTTGTTTTGTTTGATTTTATGTGCAAACATTAGTCTGAGAATTTTGTTTAATTTAATGAGAAATATTTTCTGTAGTCTTACTACCCTCAACCTTTGGTACTCTTTTTCTCTTGAATGCTTGCCAAAGTGAGACTGGCTTAATAAACTAGGGAACATTCAGTCCTCTTGAAGAGACTAATACTTTAAATCTGTTATATCTGTCTTAAGAGGTTACTTAGGTCTGACTACGACATTCAGATGCTTTTCAGTCATTTGAATAGAATTTGAATAGTATTTGAATAGAATTCTTCATATTATTTCCTTTTAGGTGAGTTTTAAGTTTGTGGTGTTTGAAGAGACTATCCATTTTTTATTTTATTTTTTGTTTGTGAGTATGGTTTTTAACTGATGAGCCATCTCTCCAGCCAAAGGCTGTCCATTTTTACAATGTTGTTTCTAATGGTGAAGTTCATATTAAAATCCCCGTTTAGTCCTAGCACAACTATAATTTTATCCCTAGTTTAATTTCTGTGATTTGTTAGTGTTGTGAACATTCATTCATTTTGATTATTTTTCTATTCATTTTTTTAACCGTTCTACACATCTCATTGTTTCTTTCCTTTGTCTGCTTTGTATTTATTACAATTTTTCTGTTATCTGGGGTACATTTGGATTAGTAACTTGAAAACTTATCATCTCCTAATACAGTCATTCTTTTTTTGTTTTGAATCATGGGACAATGTTAATGTTCATTTTTTAAAAGGATTAATTTGTTTTAGTTAATACAAGTGTGCTACCATGCTTTTTCAGACACTGACACACCAAAAGAGGGAACTGGATCTCATTACACATGGTTGTGAGCCATCATGTGATTGCTGGGAATTGAACTCAGGACCTCTGGAAGAGCAATCAGTGCTCTTAACCACTGAGCCATCTCTCCAGCTCAATGTTTTAATTCTTTTTTTTAATGTGCTTGTATATGTGAACCTTTCACAAGTTTTCTCCTCACATTGGGCTGTGTTTTCTTATCTAATATGCTAATTTTAACTTTTAATTGTTGTTTTCTCAGTTAATGCCACCATTTAGTTACTTGTGATTATTTTTCTGCTAATTCCCTTCCATGGAATTCTCACTAAACTACAGTCTTGTGGCAGAATATATCTGGAATCTGGAAGAGTAAAAGAGGGTAAAGTGTCATATTTTATTTTTTTTAAATAATAGTCTTGCAGAAATATAAATACTTTTATTTCTAAATGAAACATTTCTCTCTTTTGGTTATTTTAAAATTTCCTAAAGTGTATAAGATTCAGTCTCAATTTATTCATAGTGTTTTTGGTGTACTTTTTGTGTGGTTTCTCAGTGATACTTTTCTGCATTACCTGTCTGACCAAAGGGGACTGTCACCTGAGTTTCATGTACACAGTGAGGTACTGAAACATCTTCTTTCAGCTGTGATTCATTCCCTATGCTCTGAAAATTAATTGTCTTCAGGATCATATGATTTTATAATAAGCAAGTTTATCACAATGCCCATGCCTCTCCTCTGTGGAATGGAGACTCTCCTGATTTGCAGGAATGCCTTGCTTGTTAATTGAGGTAAAGTGTGCTTAGCATTGGTCACATGTTTTAAAACTCATGAAATGATAGCTGTTTCCTTACAGTGAGCTACCTCTGCCCCACAAGCAGAAAAATAAACACTATACTATCTCTTGGAAATGCATGGATCATCCTAAATAAACAGAAAACTGATTCTTGCTTATTTTTACTGCCACACAATATTCATTCATAAGACATACCTCATTTTAAGAAAGAGACAAGTTATACAAATGCTTAAATAATTTTCCTTCCTGTAAAACTTAATCATTCTCCACAGCAAGATAGCTCTACACATTTGGAAGGTGAATATATGTCCCAAAACACAACTGGAAATTTCTGTACAACTGAAAAATGGAAGAGAAAAAAAAGGCTAAGTTTCACAAATGACTGACAGGGGCAACCATTTTATGTTTGGTTAACTTAGAAGGGAAAAATTATTTTCATTTAGAGATTATATGGCGTAATGCAAATTGTTACACACAGTTTATGAAATCTTGTCTTGTGTAAGTTCAAATGTTGTTTCTGCTTCTAAATAACATGCCAAAGATAATTTAAGAGTATTATAATTAAAGCTGGAATGATAAAACTAATTCGAAGTTAACGATCCCACAAAATACCACCAAATTAGACCATTATCTCTATAAGACAAACAGCAACATAAATCAGCTTAAGGGTGTAACAGCACTCATCATTATTGTATGTTCTGTTGTGCATAAGTAGTCCTGAAGCAGACAGTCATGTGCTCAAGTAAAGGGAGATGGAGAAAGACGTGATAGAGAAATGAACATCCAACCCATGTACTCATCCCTGTATAGACATGTGATTCTTATTCAGTGAGGTACTTGGCCTTTACCAGATTCCCAAATGAGTCTCTGAAGGTTGAAGTGTACTGCACACCTAGTGCCTTTTGGATACACTAAGGTGTACATCCTACCAGGGGTCATTAAATTCGGGCTGCCATAACACACAATAGTCTTAAATCTAAGCTAAGGTATTCCACAGCTTTCCTTGGTGCTCTTTGATGGGATAGCTTGGGCACTACAGCATGGCTGCTTACTGCCAGAAGAACCTCAGTTTCATTCCATGCTGAATTGGGTTATCATTTCTGTTTTCTTTTCACTATTTTTTTGTAACTCAACTTCACACATTGTATTAAAAATTAATTTTTGATTGTTGTTCATTCAGAAATTTTTTACTCTTGTCAGATTTTCTGTGACACCAATACTCAGCATCAAGACCCTAATAGAGTAACAAATCAAAGTTCAAAAAGCTGGAATGTAGACTTGTAAAGGAGATGCATGGTCTTGCATGGAGTCAAAATTATCTCGTACCTCATGAAGAAGGCACTGTACATAAGGAAAGAGAGGTTTAAAGAACACTACTAAGAAAGTGCACATTTCTTGACAAAGAGGATTTATTTTGCTCCTCCTGGAACTATGGCAATTCTGAGTATCTGAAAAGTTGTGGTAAATGTTAAATGTTGGTATATTCATAGTGTTCCAAAGAAGTTGGTTCTTCAGTGAGACTCACAGTTGAATTGCTAATATTTTCTCTGAACCACTAGACCTTGATTTAGTCTTAACATCAGCACTCGAACAGTGACCAAGCTTAGAAGACACAAGAAATTCAGCTAAGGAGAAAGATGTATATCTGTGCTACCAAAACATCTGGAAGACTACAGCTGAAAGAAAGGAAACACTGCTTACAATGGAAAACCTGGCAGACTTATTCTCTGGAGGAACACATGGGTTGGGCAAGAGCACTTGGAGAACAATGAAAGAAAGGGGGTTAAAATCTCCTTTCCTGCAACTTACTTTCCTAGAACTGTCCACATCCTTTCCACACATAGTGGTGACATCTCCACCCTTCTAGCATAGATCATATCAGTGCTTAAACACTCTGTGTGTGTCACTCTAGGCAAGCGTAAGGAATGCTGTTTTCATATGTTACCTTTGCAGATGCTGCTCTCATTATCTCCTAGATGTTTGATAAGTAGCAACAGTAAAGTCTGGCAATGTCCCCTGGCTCATTTGTCTCCATCCATGTGTTTTCCCTACTCTCCAAAATCTTGTCATATTCCAAAGCATAGTAAGGGACACTCCTGAGCAAAAGGTATTTAGTGAGATGTGAAGTAGCCATTGGTTGTAGAATTTTAAGGATGACTTTTTGTTCTCAATCCAAATAAATAGATAAAACAGGTTTTTGATCTCTCTCTCTCTCTCTCTCTCTCTCTCTCTCTCTCTCAAACACACACACACACACACACACACACACACACACACACACACACACAGTGAATTTCCTTTGAGGATGTCCGGATGACTTCCACCACTTTAAGAGGACTTGACCTGCATCTTTGAACCTAATTGATAATGAAGTCACATTTCACTGTCACTGGTGTAATATATACAGTCTTTTCTCATAAACAGGCTACAGGTGCATGAGATTCAGTCCAAAAGGCATTCCTTTTCACAGGGCCTTTAACCTGATTATTTTCACTGCCTCTGCCTGTATATATCTATTTCTTTTCCGGATACTCAGACTTCAGGTAAGTTGTGTGCCAGTCTCCTTATGATGCCTCAAGACAAGAAACATCCCACCTACCTTTACAAATAGTAACTTTGTCACCTCAGGTTCTCAGTGCCTGGAACTCAGACCTCTAAAATGCCTTCTATGAGAAGTGGAAGAATGCTTTCTCCATTCTGACCTCTATTCTAAGGATAATTCTTTTAAGGGCTCTTGTCTTGGTAGGAAGCAGTGTATCACAAAACAGGATGGGAAGTGCTGATCAAACACTGATATCTGCAACACTTGGGCATGGAAAGTGCAACCTTGGGAAATATTACAGGGACTTGGGCAAGAAAACAAGCTGAGGTCCATTGAATCTTCGTTGATTCAGAAACTCAGAGTAGATGTTCTTTCATTGCTTGAAATACAATGACAGGCAGGGCTTCAGATAACCATCCTCAAATCCGGATGCTTATCTGCCAGCTGAGAATCCTTTTAATTAAAAAATAGAGCCTGAATTCATGATGATCCTGGCTTCCTAGGCAATATAGAGCAGTTCCTGTGTTTAGTAAGGAATATTTTTAGAGGAAAGAATTTATTTCCTCCCCACCCCTCTTCTCTCCAGAATGAACTCAGACCATGAAACTAAATACATAGCAAAGTTTACCAAACAATAAAGGTTAAATAAGCAAGAATGAAGAAAGGTGTGTATTGTTCCTGACTGCTCCATTTTAAAACAGGACAGTTTTCCCAGTTTCTATTTTTACATTATCCAGTAATTCATTTCCTTTTAATGCTTTTTAAAATCAATTTGCAGTGACATTGGGGGTTCTTTGGATGTCTGATATATAACATGTATTCTCATATAGCAGCACAGGCCCCAGTTAATCCATGAAAAGATGGGTATCTAAGTTGAGAAACTTCTAACTCAATTTCTCTAAGCACCAACTTTCTGCTCTTCTCATAGATGTATCAGTTCCAAACCATTCCTTTATTCTCTCTGCTTGATCCTTCGTTCATTAAATATTAGACAAGTCACTATCTGACAATCTTTATTTCCTTCTAAATATCTTCATAAAGACTTTGAGGTAAATTTTATAATCAATGTTTCTCAAGGAATAAATGCTCATTACCCTAGTTTTCTCAGGTTGTGAACTCATAAGGTAGAAAAAAGTTTCTATGTCAATATGCCAGATCCCAGACCTATGAAAAAAAGACACTGAATTGAGGCTCAGTTCTCCACAGTCTGTTTGGGTAACTGGTACTTGGCCTTGTCCTGTCATGAAAAGAGTCAGAGTACACACTTGGCGTTTTTTTTTTAGTTTATTCGTGTTTAAGGGATATTTTGAATACATTATGATGGGTTATTTGATTACAAGTCTCTAACCTCTGTTCTGCTTTCTTTGAATTGTCTACACTGCAGCCCAAATGCTCCTCAACCTCAGGGTGAGGTAAAATTCAGTAGTGACAGTCACTGCTTACACCTTCTTTCAAGAGAAAGCTCAAACTATTCAGGTTCTCAGTCTTAGAAGAGCCAGCCCCTTGAGTTTATTTGGTTGACAGAGAAGGGTGGAGCAAACAGAGTTGTCAAAAGTCCTTGAAGTCCCTGTGTGTAGCACTGGCTACTAAAGACCTTAGAGCTGGGCTTGATAAACAGAAGTTAGAGGGATCGATACTAGTTCTCTTTTGAATTAAAATATAAGATAAATAAAAATATGTAAATTTTCACTTTTATTTCATCAGGTGGTGTGGCTTGGGCTGAGTCCAGAGCATTTCCTTATCTGTTCTAACTATTCCTGGAATCTTAGCCTCTGTAAGATCTAATCTGTCAACCTGACTGATTCAATCCAGCTCCTCTTGGCTTCTCATTGAATTTCTCTGACTGGCTCCATATTAACTTTGGCCATATATTCTAGTCTTCTTGCTCCATTGAATTCTCTGGCTTATTCTGTCCTCACTTGTGTCTAGCTTGTTCTTTCTGTAAACCATAATAGTTTCAGCCAGGCCTTCTGAGAACAATGGCTATGTAAATCCACAGCATGGCATCACTTCTGGTTACTAAGGGTCAATTTCCTCCCAAGGATTCACTTTCTTCTTTCCAAGGGTCGTTCACTCAGAAGGAAGATGAGAAGAACATTATGCACATTTACTCAAGCCTCTCCTTTGCCAATTATTTCTCAGGCTTTGTATAGGTTGAAGGATCTTGTATGCTGTTCACTTCTCAATGAAAACAGTCACATTCTGTCCATGCTAAATACAAAAATCACACTTAGTGCTCAATCATTCATTCATTCATTCAAATTTTCTGAATAACTAATTTGCACCCAACAAGAAGAATGGAAACAAAGCTGCATCGAAAATACTCCCTGTGATCCAAGAGATTATTCAGTAGTCTTCTAGAGGGAGAAACAAAGATTAATGATGAAGAAAGGAAGGGTCTATGACTCCAGAGTCATTTTCCTCTTTAAGATGTATTTTTATTTTTATTTGTGCATATATGTATATCTTCTATGTGTGTGCAGATTCCTCTAGAGCCTGGAAGAGGATGTCAGATACTCTGGAGCTGGAGTTACAGGCAGTTGTGAGGTGCTTGATTTGTGTGCTTGAATTTGAACTCCTCTTCAGAAGAACAGCAATCATTCACAACCATTGAGCCATCTCTCCAGCCCTCAGAGTCATTTTCAAGAGTTAAAAACCGAGAATTTCAAGAGATAATGTCCCGTGAAAAATTGTAGGATTCGATTAAAAGCAAGATGATAAAATCACATTTAAAAGAAAGTCCAGATGTGTGATGAGTCAGAACAAAGCTGAAGACACAAATCCAAGGTCCTTGAATATTTTCCCAAGATTATGTGGCAGAAGGTGAGATTTGCTGATATTATGAGGAAATGTACAGTCTGCCTATAGGCTCATTATGAGAAGAATACTGTGCCAATAGCCTCTCCTGATCATACACGAGAATCCTCCAAAACAGTCAAAGAACTGACGCCAACAGTATAAGACTTTGCTTGCAACAGGGAACAGGCACCAGAGTTATATCTCACTCTACCTGACAGTTAAATGAAGTGTGGAAAAATCATTCATGGAAAATATATGATTCCGGTATCAAATTTCTGTCATTGCCATACTTGACAATAGAAAACACCAGACAACAAACAGGAATGATACAAAACGAATAAATAACATGCAGGTTTGTTTCCTAAATTAAAATTACACTAAAAGCCCAATTAGAACTGATTTTTATACCCTTCTAGAGAGCACTTAACTCCCACACCAACTCTGATGTTTCAGAGCCTTCCTTTCTTCGTTCTCAAGAAGATGAGACTCCTGAGTTCCCTTCTCATTTCTCAAGCCAAGCCATGGTTAAAGAATATATCAAATAACACCTTTATTATCTCCTGAGCCTAGTCTGTGAAATTTTTGTTGGTTTTTTTTTTTTTTTTTTTTTTTTTTTTTTTTTTTTTTTTTTGTCAATAGGGGCATCACATTCTTTTATTTGTAGTAAAGTCATTGAATTATATAGAAGCCATTGTTCATTTGAAATGCTCATACTATGGTCAAATCCCATTAGCCCCACTTTCTTCACCCCCAACCAGCTTTCTCATCAGACTTTCTACAGATAGAACCATCCATCACGAACTGTAGTCAGCAGTCAGATCTCTGCTTCTCTGGCTTTTATAGAGTTGACCATATCAGGGAACATTTCTAGAAGAGCACAGGACAAAATCTCAGTGGATCAAAATAACAGAAATGTGTCTTAAGGAAGCTAAAGAAACCAAATCCAAGATGTCTGTAAGGAAGCACTTCCAGTAGAGGCTTTGAGGAAGATTCTTTTGTTAGCCTCTTTTACTTGTGCTCTCTCCAGCCTCTGCTCACACAGTCAACTTCCCCTCCTATCCTCCCTCTTTCTGTTTCTCATAAGAACAGATGCCTTTGGGTCGGGATGATCTCATCTCAAGATCCTTAATGCAATTACATCTTCAAAGACTCCTTTCGTAAACAAGGTAACGTGCACAGGTTCCAGGTTTTTATGTGAACCATATGAATGAACCCTGTTCAGTTTCATATGATGAGCATCTTAGGTTTCTGACCAACTTCTCCTTAACATTGTCAACAGTAAGAAGGTATAACTGCTCTAAATCCATCACACCCAACCTAATTGCAGCCCATCATCAGACCTCTAGATGAAAAAGAATGAACTATTTTTCTTGGTCAAAGAGAAAAGGAAATTAATGAAAAAACATGCAAACAGATTTATTCAAGAAAAAAATATTCACTCAATTTCCTTTCTTTTTGAACATCTGTCTTTAACAGGCATCATAAGGTGTCTTTGCAGTGTCAGCTTGTGGGATGATGGGACAAGAGGATTGTGAGTTCGAATCCAGTTTATACTACATGAAGAGTTTGGCAGAAAGGCATATTTCTTGAGAAGAGAATACTATTTTATATATCACAATTATGTAGACGGGTATTACTATGAATAATATTAGATTTACAATCTTCATTCATGATTGTATATTTTTAATATATTCATAATAAATAATAAATTCAGATCCTTCTCTTTTCTATGTTTCTGGGGTAGAAGTTTCTTGTTTTTAATTATGTATTGTTTATGAATTTCTGAATTAGGTTAAGGGCTGAGGGTTGGGTTTATGGCTAGGGTTATGGCTATAATTAGATACTTGCTTAGAACTAAGAGAGTTATGATGATGGTTGAAGCTAGTGTTAGGATCAAGACTAGAGCTAAAGGAACAACAGAACCACATGGAAGTAGGGTTCTGCTTAAGATTAACTGTTGGCTGGAATCTGAATTAACTTTCCGACTCAGCCCTCTTAGATGTGGGTGAAATTTAAACCTTGACATTATGTAATGTTAGATTGTATTATTAATGTCATCTGAAAGAGAATTCTCTCTTGTGAAAAATTATTTTTGCCTTTAGTGCATCTATGAAAGCACAAAGAATGAATCTCACTTACTTTAAAACTGAAGTCCAAAGGGACAGGTGTTCAATTCCATGGCAGGGTGTAAATCTGATTTCTATCTTCCCAGGATAAAGCTACATAGTTGTTCTAGTTAATCTTGTGTGTTTTTTTCAGATATTCTTATCCATAAACAACCCTAATCCATTCAAATATCATATTATGGTAGTTGATGTAGAATGTTCATGGGGAGAGGAATATATTGAATAATGCTTTTGCCAAATGGATCTCATATTTCTTACTGGTTCAACAAATCCACCCCAAACTAAAACAAGAATTTGAAGTAAAAAAAAATTGTGAGTATATGTTTGACTGGTTAATGTTTATGAAAAAAATTAGTAGAATAGCATATTAGGGAGTGTTCTTTTCATCCTAGAAGCCTTAAAGAACAGAGGTTTTATCTGTGGCTGAACAATTAACATGGATATAGAGTGGAGATCGGAGAAGGCAATTTGGTGTAAGAAAATCAGAGGACAGGTGTAAGACACAAATGGTTAGTTGATGTCTAGGAGTAATTAAGCAAGTAATAACCATGATAAAATAAAATGTTCTGTGGTTCAAGAGGACAGGAGTCAGTGGCATTGATTAGTGTGTGGGAGTCACTGATAAAGAGACTTTGAAATCCACTCTGAGTCTGACTAAGTAGCAATCAAAATATCTAGTGACAGACAACTTTCCAATAGAGGATGAACAGAGCTAACATCATTAATTAAACAGTGGAATTATTATCTGAGAAACAAATAAGAGTTTCCAAATGCTAAAGGGGGCATGTAGAAAAAGTGCTTGAATCAAGGGATGAGTTTAGTTGAAACTGGATGATGGGAGAATTAAAGGGAAAGTCTAACAACACTTAAAGAAAAATTCCTTCTCTAATGGCAGTGATGTAGAGAGGATGGCCAATGGGCACATAGTAGAACCAAAGAGTAACTTCCAGTGTTCTTTACTACAGTAAGATAACTAGCTATTTGACTGTTTCAAAGGGACTAGTAGAAATGACTTAAATATTCCAAAGACAAATAAATATTATCAACTAGCTTGATAACCATGCATCACATGAAAACATCAAATACACCATACTTCACCACACTGTGGTAGTGAGTTCTAGTTGTCAGCTTGACATAACCTAAAATTTCCTACAAAGAAGGTCTAAAACTGCCTAAATCAAGTTGATCTGTATGTACTATATGAGGGATTATCTTGGTCACTCTGATTGATGCAAGAGGACATGGATTAAAAGTTGATAGAACCAGTCCTGGGTTTGATCCCTGAATTATTTCACAGTGAAGAGAGGGCTGAGCTTGATGAAGCACAGATGCATGCATTTCCCTCTGCTCTTGACTGTAGACTTGACAGGACTGGCTGGTTGAATTTCTCACCTTGGTTTTCCTGCACTAATGGACTAAAATCCAATACTGTAAACCAAAGAAACACCCTTTCTCCTAACTTTCTTCTTCTTGGGGTATTTTATTGTAGCAACAGAAATGAAAGGTGAATGACCCAATATATAAGTTACTACCAAAATGAGTCTGAATCACTGGAGACTGACTTTGATGAATATATATAATGTTTTTGATCAACTCCAGCCCTGGCTACTCTGGGCTGGAGTTGAGGGATGAATGAGTGAAGAGCAACAGGGCAGAACCTTTCTAGTTCTTCCTTGCTAAATGGGCAACAGTATTATGTTTACAAGTGTTTGAGTGAGTGAGTAAGTGTGTATGTATGTGTATGCAGGTGTGTGTATACATGCATGTGAGTATGTGCATGCTTATGAGTATGTTTGGATGTGTTAACAGGCATATATATGCATGTGAGCATGCATGTATAAGCATGATAACATATGAGGGTGTGCATATGCACATGTGTGCCTGTGTGTGCTCACCCATGTGCATCTTAAAGATATAGGACAACCTTGGGTGTTGCTCCTCAGAAGCTGTCCACCTTAGTTTTCCTTCTCCGATTGGAGCTCACTAAGTCAACTTTTCTGCCTCATCAAGTTGCAAGAATCCACTTGTCTGCACCCTTCCCACATCCCCTGCACTGGGATTACAAACATGACTTGTCATTTTATGTTGGTCGGGAAGGTTGAACTTAGATCCACACACTTGAGCAGTAGAAATGTACAAATTGAGCCATGGCCCTCACACTCAACCACAATATGTTCCATTTTCTTGTGAGCTGAAGAAGAAATGTGGAAGAACATAAATGTTTTGTGTAAATTTTATTTAACCATAGCATGTCCTGGTCACTGTGAACAAGGCAATACTTCCCACATGCTGCAATAGAGGGCGTTCTTTACAAACTAGCACACCCATCCTGTTGGACCTTCACTACTTTATATTTCTGGTTATAAAAAGAATACAGTTTCATATAAGTAAATCATTGCACTGCATAAATAAAGGTAAAAATGTCAAATAGCCAAGCTATTCATTTAATTAATTAACTAAATAGAAAAAGTGGCACTGGGGAGGATAAAGGGTTGATTTTTGCCATGGATGAGTTAGGAGGAAGAACATAGCAAGAATATTTAGAGAAGAGAAATTCTGACTAGATTTATCAGCTGTATTCATCTTGAACTTTGAGGACACCATAACTTAGAAATGTGGACCCACCATACAGACCAGAGGGAAAGTAATCCAGAGTTACTTTGGTGGTTTGAAAACAGAGACTATGGATATATACACACATCTACTTACGTCTTTCCACAGCCCACAATCTGCTTATACAGTATTTAGTATGCAAGTACTCCTGCCTCAGTTTTATGGTGAGGTTAACATGCTGACTCTGTGTATATGCCATGGATGGCAGAGTGATTGTCTATTCCCATATTATTGTACCACAGTTGTCATAGACCCTCCAGTAACCTCATCATCCATTCATCCATATGATAGATGCTTCCTGTCTCATGCTTGTCAAGGGAGGGAGGTAAATAGACCATGTACTCCCTAGTAAAGAACAGACTGTCATCAATTGAAACAAAGAGTGAGCAGTTATGGGAAATGGTCCCACATTGTATTCTGAATTTAACTTGAAATTTATTTGAGTCTCTTTCATCATTCAGTGGTAGTAACATTCACTGTTATATATTCATACAACATGAACTCACACACTCATAGAGAGAGACAGAGATAGAGAGAGACAGAGAAAGTAAGAGAGAAACAGAGAGACGGAATCATGATATAGTCAATGTTGTTTGTCAGTCTTAACACTACCCATGTCAGGCAAGGAGGTACATATCATTGACTCAAGCACTTGGGAGGCAGAGGCAGGCAGATCTCTGAGTTTGAGTCCAACCTGGTCTACATAGTAAATTCCAGGACTGCTAGAGATACAAGATCCTGTCATCTTGATAAACAAAAACAAAAACACAGAAAGTATGAAAGAAGGAAGGAAGGAAGGAAGGAAGATAGAAGAAAGAAAGAAAGAAAGAAAGAAAGAAAGAAAGAAAGAAAGAAAGAAAGAAAGAAAGAAAGAAAGACTGACTAACCATAACTTTTACCTTGTGTTCAAAAGAAAACAAAAAATGCATCAATATGGAAGATTGGGAATATAATTTCAAGAGGAAATCGGGCATTTTGGAAAATAAATAAAGCTGCCACACTAAAATTGACTCATGATAAATGTAATATATAAAATCACAAGAGATGAGAAAAATTTCTAAAGATACTCATCGTTCTCAATTTGAGTAGTCCCTGGGCTATGAAGTAACATTGTGGTGTTTCTATGAGCATGCTCAGCAGGATTCCATGCTGAGACATTTCTTATCACACACAGTCAGGCCCAAGGTCATGCCCCATAGTCATTCTTCTCTGTTTCCAAAGTAATTTTCTCAATTGGGTGTAGTCCGGTGTAGGCTGTTCTTCATTATTCTCTATCTCAAAAGGTCAATCCATAATATGGAAACTCCTGAACCTAAAGAGACACTCAGACTAGTTATCCAGCTCTGCCCATATTAAACATCCCAAAATATCATTTATTCTTCCAACAGCCAGGACTCATATTAAGCTCAGGAGAGTTAGAATGTCCTTTAATAAGACTTTTAAATTGCCCTAAATTAAGTCACTCAAAGGCTGCCAAGTCTCAGTAAGATTCTTGAAGAACAAAAAAGAGAAATGAATGTTTGCTCTGTAATGTCATTGTCTGCAATGAGATAAAATCCTTCTACCAAAGCCTAGCCCTTCTGAGATTTTCCTGCTATTTACCAAAATAGAACAGTGGGCCAAATAGCTTGGCTTTGCCCCTTAGAAAGTGATTATCAATTTGAGAGTAATAATTTGCACAAATCCTGAGATAAAACATGTACACACAGAATGAGCTGGGAAAATTAGGAAATGCCATTAATGAGAAATCAATATGAAAAAATGACATTTTTTTTACAGGATTATTACTTGGTGGAAAATTAATTGCTTAATGAGCTAACTAGTTTTTGGTAACTTGGCACAGACTGGAGTCACTAGAGAAGATGGAATCTCAACTGAGAAAATACCTTCATCAAATAGACAAAACTGTAGAATGTTCTCTTGACTAATGATTGATGGGGGCAATATCAATTCTGGAATGGTGGTCCTGGGTGCTGTAAGAAAGCAGGATGACCAAGTCATAAGGAGCAAGCCAGTAAGCAGCACCCCTCCATGGCATTGGCATCAGCTTCTGCCTCCAGGTTCCTACTCTTTTTGAGTTCTTGTCCTGACTTCCTTCAGTGATGGAGTATGACAAGAGAGTGTTAGATTAAATAAACCCTTTCCTTCTTGAGTTGTTTTGTTTTGGGTCATATTGTTTTATCACAGCAATAGAAGACCTAACAGAGACACCTGGTATCCCTGCTGATGAATAAAAATGCTTGATTGTGGTTCTGAGCCCATAGCTTGAAGATTCCAAAGTTAATTAAAGAATATAAAAGAGGGCCTGAAAGTTTGGCAGAGTGGTAGAACTCTTGCTTATCATTTAGTTCTTACATGAATTTCCTTATCAGAACAAATCAAACTATTTGTTTGATTTAAGAGGATAATAAATGATAGAATTATTGACATTACTAAGAGTACCATCCTAAAGATTTTATGATTTAAAAGTTTTGGCCTAATTACAGAAGTTACCTTGAAATCTGTTACCCACTAGACTATTCAAGAGTTGATAGATTTTGACCTTGGTCTCACACACACACACACACACACACACACACACACACACACAAACACTTCTCCTCTTCTTCTTCCTCCTCCTCCTCCTACTCCTCCTCCTCTTCCCCATCTCCCTTGCCCTCTTTTTTTTTTTATTCTATATATTCTTTATTTACATTTCAAGTGATTTTCCCTTTCCTGGATCTCACCTCCCCAAAAGTCCCATAATCCCTCTTCCCTCCCTTTGTTGCCCAATCTACCCCTTCCCACTTCCCTGTCCTGGTATTCCCCTGCTGCACTGAGTCTTTCCAGGACTTCTTGGGCACTATTTGATATGTGCATTGTGTCTTGGGTATTCCAAGCTTCTAGGCTAATATCCATTTATCAGTGAGTGCATACCATGAGTGTTTTTTTGAGACTGGGTTAGCTCACTTAGGATGATGTTCTCCAGTTCCATACATTTGTCTAAGAATTTCATGAATTCATTGTTTCTAATGGCTGAATAGTACTCAATTGTGTATATATATACCACATTTTCTGTATTTATTTCTCCATTGAGGGACACAGCCTTTGCCCCTCCCCCTTTTTATCCTCCTTTGACAAGACCTTTGGTTTGAATACAGAGACAACTTAATAGCCTTCCATATATTAAACAGTAGCAGATAACAAAATCCATACATAGCAGACAATTCGCAGTATAAAAAACACTCAGTCCAGTGTCTACCTCTCATAAGAACATGAGGATGAAGAAGCATCTCATCTGTCTTTCATATCTGGTGGAGTATTATACACATCAGATTTCAATAGCTGCTGCACTGTATGTTCTATGAAATTAAGTCATCTGTGATTGTGCCTGTCATGACACACAGTGGGATTTATTAAACATGAGTAATTGAATGAACCAATAGGTTTTAATTCATTTCTTAAATTTTGTGTGTGTATTTGTTTATGTGTGTATGTGTGCACACATATGGGCACCTGTGTGTAAAGGCCAGACATTGACATTGAGTGTCATTATTCTTGTTTCTCAAACTTCTCATTATTTTCCGACCTTATTTTTAAAATAAAAATAGATATTTTATTGTACAAATTCATTATAACTTTTCTATTTTTCTTTTTATTGAAATTAAACATTTTTCATGAAATATATTCTGATTGCAGTTTCCCTTTTCCTAACTCCTCCCAGATCCTTCACACCTCTCCTGCAAGATTGGGAATGGAAAATTGTAAAACCACTTTGGAAATCAATTTGTCAGTTTCTCAAAAAAAAAAAAAAACTGGTAATAGCTCTATCTTAGACCTAGCTGTAGCACACCTTAGCATCTACCCAAAAGCGGCTCCACCGTCCCACAAAGACACTTGCTCAACTATGTTCATAGCAGCTTGAACTTTGTTCATAAGAGCTAGAAACTGGAGATAATCTAATTGTCCCTCAACCGAAGATTGGGTGAAGAGATGTGGTACACATACACATTGGGATACTATTGAGCTTTTGAAAACAAAAACATCATGCAATTTTCAGACAAATGCATAGAACTTTAGAATATTTTCCTGGGTAAGATAACCCAGTCCCAAAAGGACATGCCTGATTTGTATTCACTTTTAAGTGGATATTAGCCATAAAATACAGATACCATGTTACACTCCACAGTCCCAAAGCCAAACAAGAATGAAGGCACAAGCGAGGATGCTTGAATCTCACTTAGAAGGGAGAAGAAAATAGTCATAAGAGTCACATGGAGGGAGGGAACTGGAAGGGAAAGGGGAATAGGGGGTTTCAGGAATTGTCATGTGGAGGGACAGGGACAATGTCCAGATGGCCATGAGAATGAATGGAAATCTGCAACTGAAAAGTAAGGGGAGGTGGGGGGGCATCTCCACAATGTGACAGAGACTAAGGATAAGGGTGGTGCCCAAAAATCAATGGAGGAAACTTAGCTGTGACTCACAGAATTAGAGATATGAAACCTATAGAGGCCACCTCCTATAGCCAGGCAGGAACACCAGTGGCGTGATAGAGACACTAACTCACCCACAAAACTTTCAACCTAAAATTGATCCTGGCTACAAGAAATGCAAGCATGAGGGATGGAGGAGAGACTGAAGGAATGAACAGCCAATAATCAGCCCGACTTGAGAACCGTCCCATGGGCAAGCAACAATCCCTGAACTTATTTAGTGATAGTGTTATGCTTGCAGAATGTAGTCTAGCATGGCTGTCGTCTGAGAGACTCCACCCAGCAACTAACTCAGACAGATGCAGAAACCTAAAACAAAACACTGAATGGAGCTTGGGGACACTCATGCAGGAACAGGAGGAAGGATTGCAGGCCAAAATGTGAATTGAAACACCACAGGAAGATCAATAGCAAACTAACCTGGGTCTTTGGGGCTCTCAGTCTGAACCACCAAGCAAAGAACATACCCAGGTTAAACCTAGGACTCCTTACACATATGTTGCAGGTATGTAGTTCATTTGGGTCCCAAACAACTGGACTTAGGGCTCTCCCAAAGGTTGTTCCCTCTCTGTGGGATGTGTTCTTCTAGCTGGGCTGCATTGTCTGGCTTCAGTGTGAGAGGAAGGACCCACCTAGCTTTGCAGAGGCTTGAAGAGCCAGGGTAGGGGAATACCCCACTCACTCAGAGAAGAAAAGGGGGAGGGGCAAGAATTGTGGGAAAGAGTTAATGGAAAGAAAGCAGTGATTGGGATATAAAATGAATAAGTAAAAAATAAATTGAATTTTAAAAAAGAAAAGGTTTTACATGAAATATATTCTGATTACAGTTTCCTCTCCCCTAAATCCTCCCAGATTGTTCACACCTTTCTGCCCATCCCAATCCACATTCTCTCTCTCATTAGAAAACAAAACAGCAAATAAAGAATAATAATACCCCCAGAAGTTTTTTTTGTTTGTTTTTGTTTTTGTTTTTTTACTGTTGAGAACAGTTTTAGTTTTAGCTATCGTGGTTTTTTTGTTATTCCAGATGAATTTGAGAATTGCTCTTTCTAATTCTATGAAGAACTGAGTTGGGATTTTGATGAGGATTGGATTGAATCTGTATATTGCTTTTGGCAAGATGGCCATTTTTACTATCTTAATCCTGCCAATCCATAAGCATGGAAGATTTTTCCATTTTCTGAGGTCTTCTACTATTTCCTTCTTCAGAGATCTGAAGTTCTTATCCTATAGATTTTTCACTTGTTTGGTTAGAGTCACATCAAGATACTTTATATTGTTTGTGGCTATTGTGAAGGGTGTCATTTCCCTAATTTCTTTCTCAGCCTGCTTATCTTTTGAGTATAGGAAGGCTGCTGATTTGCTTGAGATGACTTTAAAACCACCCACTTTGCTGAAGTTGTTTATCAGCTGTAGGAGTTCTCTAGTGGAGTTTTTTGAGTAACTTAAGTAGACTATCATATTATCTGCAAATAGTGATAGTTTGACTTCTTCCTTTCCAATTTGTATCCCTTTGACCTCCTTATGTTGTCTAATTGCTCTAGCTATAATTTCAAGTACTATATTGAAAAGATATGGAGAGGGACAGCCTTGTCTAGTCCCTGATTTTAGTGGTATTGTTTCAAGTTTCTCTCCATTTAGTTTGATGTTGGCTACCGGTTTGCTGTATATTGCTTTTACTTTGTTTAGGTATGGGCCTTGAATTCCTGTTATTTCCAAGACTTTTACCATGAAAGGATACTGAATATTGTCAAATGCTTTTTCAGCATCTAATGAAATGACCATGTGGTTTTTTTCTTTGAGTTTGTTTATGTGGTGGATTGCATTGATTGATTTCCACATATTGAATCATCCCTGCATCCTTGGGATAAAGCCTACTTGATCATGGAGAATGATCGTTTTGATGTGTTCTTGGATTCGGTTGGCAAGAATTTTATTGAGTATTTTTGCATCAATATTCATAAGGGAAATTGTCCTGAAGTTCTCTTTCTTTGGTGGATCTTTGTGAGGTTTTGGTGTCAGTGTAATTGTGGCTTCATAGTAAGGTTGGACAGTGTTCCTTCTGTTTCTAGGTCTTCAACCCAGATGTCCCTCAATGGAGGAATGGATACAGAAAATGCGGTATATTTACACAGTGCAATACTACTTAGCAATTAAAAACAATGAATTCATGAAATTATTAGACAAATGTTTGGAACTGGAAAATATCATCCTAAGTGAGGTAATTCAATCACAAAAGAACACACATGGAATGTAGTCACTGATAAGTGGCTATTAGCCCAGAAGCTCTGAATACCCAAGACACAATTCACATATCAAATGATTCACAAGAAGAAGGAAGGAGAGAGTCCTGGTCCTGGAAAGGCTTGATGCAGCATTGTAGGGGATTACCAGGACAGAGAAGTGGGCAGGGGTTGATTGTGGAACAGGCAGAGAGAAGAGGGCTTATGGGACTTATGGGGAGTGGGGAACCTGGAAAGGGGAAATCATTTGGAATGTAAACAAAGAATATAGAAAATTGAAAAAAAAGAATATATATAATAATAATAAATTGGGTGCTTGAAAAAAATTAATAGTAAAAATAGCAAAAATACCCAAAGCACAAAAATAAACCACAGTAGCACAAAACAAATTATTAAGAAACAGTATAAGAAACACACACATTTGAACATACGGAAATCTCAAAAAGTGCCAACATTATATATATATATATATATGAGAGGGGGGGGGCGGGAGGGAGAGAGAGAGAGAGCCTACCTATAAGGTAAGAAAAAAGTGGTGGAGCTGATTCCTAAGAAATATCCCTCACCTTTTATATGATGAGTTGGAGATGAGTTGAGTCAATACAGAAAGATTGAGATATTGTTATGATTTTAGCTCAGATGAAATAGGTGAAGGATGTTACTCTCCAGTGTTTCTCATCTCCCTTCTATCCACTCTCCTTTGGACACTTCATAAGATTATAGTTATGACCTCTTAGCATTATTTCTACCCTCTTTCTACACTATACTTTACAAGTAGACTCAGCTCCTCGTGTTCCACCATTTCCCTATAGCTCACTTAACCAGAAATATTCATCTGTTCCTCACTCGCTAATTCATCATATCAAAGTCTAGGTCTAATATCAATGGTGTTGACTCGATCATGGCCCAGTAGAGTGTGCACTTGTGTTAGAAAGAAGGCCCCATGGCTCAGTACTTCTAACCACTAAACAACTACTTTCATTACCCAAGAAGTAAGCTAGGTACATACCCTAAGAACCATCCTCACTTAGAGTTTTGTAATTTTTTTGCATCATCTCTAATGGTGTTGTTTGAATCCCTAAATCAGTGCATCTCAAACATTAATGGTGTGCATTACCTGACAATCTAATGGGAATAAAGAGCTGGAATAGAGCTATAAAGTCTACATCCCAACCCTCTAACAGTGCTTTGGTGCTGATGTTTCAAGATGCAATTCTTTGAGCTGTAGCCATGTAGTGAAAGATTGTGTTAGTTAAACAATATCTGTTCATCAACTAGTCATGCCCTCTTGTCCATATTGCCCTGTCAGAGTTGGTCTCATTTTTTTTCTGTAACCCTGCTCATTATAGCTAAAACACTACAACTTCTTTCCTAATTCAATCCATACCCACAGATGATCGCATAGTTTTGTTTCCTCTTACAGAATAAGGGAGACCTTGTTTTATACCTACTTTCTATGTGGTTTACATGCTGCCTTTTTCTGGTTTTAAGCATCTATGGAAAACAATTGGTAATGGCTACTTTAAACTACAGAGAAAAAGGAAAAAACATTTCAGAAGAGGGGCAAAGGGGTACAGATACCCTAGTAAGTGTTACAGAAACCAAAATGAGTAATCTGACTTTTAGACATTTCCTTTTATTACCACTGGCAAGAATTATAACAATGCATGGCTGTATCATCAGAACACAACACCTGACACATCACTAGATTTCCATCTTTGTTTACATTTGGCAATGTATACACAGCATGCTTAACATTAAGGTATTGGAAGAAAGCCCAGAGATAAAATGGTCTTCCTTCATCCAGAATTTAAGCAGGTAGGAGAAATCCAAAGCAGGGATAAAAGTGGGCTGTTTTGGACAATACGTATCTTCATTCAACGTACAGAACTGAAAGTTTATTATTCACTCTCATGACCCAGACACGCTTATTTCTTGAGACATAAGTACGGGGCCATATTCAAATGCCCCTTCAGATCACAGGGTCCTGGCCTCTTTTATCTGGCACATTTATAAAGACACCATGGTACTTATTTTTAATGTGGTTCTAGATATATCTAAGAAAATAAAATATTACTCATTAATCAGGTCAACCTATGTTTTGCAAACCATGGAAAATATATTGCACCTGAATCTTATCTTGACTACATAAGCTATATCTTTTGTAATGCACCTCATTTCTTGAGATTATAGGAACACTCTAATGCATGGCTTATACAACAACACACATCACTGTATTTAACTCCAATAATCAAAACTAAGAAATATCATGTCACAACTGCCATTTACCAAGCTCACTTGCATTGCCAAATACCTCAGAGCTTAGGGATTTTTCTCTTCCAGCATAGTCTATGTTTTACCATTAAGTTTATCTCCCCAAATTCTGATTACTTTCTTGTGACTTACATAATCAGAAACATTCATCTGCATTCAGCTTCCAGGTGCATCATGTTTAAAACTTAAATCTGACATCTGTGTATATAAACATAGAAGCCCTACAGCTTGTATACCATTTATACAGAGAGCATTATAAGATATATAAGATTTATTTGAAAGCAAATTTACTTGTATTCTCTTAATGACCTCCAATGTGCTCATTAAGTTTTTAGATCAACATATTATCTACTTCTGAAAGAGAACCCCCAATTTTGAGCTGTTGCTCCAACAACTCCTGTGGACCGATCGGTATGGCCTCTCTAATTCCATAAGCACTTTCATATGGTCTTTAGCTTATGATTTGAATCTAAGGCAGTGCTGCTTTGGGAAACTTTGACTGAAGCAAATATATTCTTCAGTGGAATTGAGAGACTCCATGTCTGTGGATCCCACACTGAATAAGTACAAGATCTGAGAAAATAGACTCCCTGTGAAGAATGGGTATGATGCTGCAAACTCCTTTGACCTTTCCCCAAATCATGTTTTTTAAATTATATTACTCTCACAATGACCCCTAGGTCAGCAGAGTAGGAGATACTTTGTCCAATTACCTGTCTCTACCCGAGACCCTAAGCTTTGCCCAGAGTTCACAAGATTAAACACAAAAGAACAGAAAGAAAGCTAATTCTCTATGTGCTAAGCTGGAGCCTTTCCTACTGTCTCAGACTTTAGGATGCAAAGAGATTAGGAAGAAGCTAATGACATTGTAATTGATGACACATATTAAGCATTATTTCTGAAATGACTGAATGCTGGGAAAGAAATACGGTTCTCATGATGATGAGATAACTGCAGAAATTAATGTCTGTAATCATGTGAACAAGAACTGCTTTCCAGAGGCTCAGTGATCAGAACACTTGTTCCCCAGTTGGTGCTGTTTGTAAACATTTTGGGAGTTATAGCATTGCTGGAAGAAGTACATCATTTGAGGTTGATTTGAGAGTTTATAGACTCACTATATTTCCAGTTTGCTTCCTCTGCTTTCAGTATGTGGCTGAAGATGTGGTCTCCCAGTTTCCTGCTCTGTTCTTCTACTGCCATGCTTCCCACATCACTGGGGACTTTCCTGAAACCATAAACCCAACCGGAAAACTTTTCCTTCCACAAGTTGCCTTTGTCATAGTGTTTTGCCACAGTAGAAAGACAACTAATACAGAGTATGCATTGACTGAGAATTTACAAAAGACAATGAGGAAAAAGAAATCAGCAGAATTGTGGAGTCATTTAATGTCTTGAAACTTCGGTGAATCTATCTTAACTATATTCAGTGTCTCATAAACACTACTGTGCCTAAAATGACATCTCAGAACCTACAATTAAGAAAACCTTCGACTGTGTTGCCTCAAATAAATTATTTTTAACTGTTTCCTGAAGTGCTGTTAATCACACTGGTACCATAACCAAATATCCCAAAACACAGAGGAGATAAAATATCAAAGAACTTAGGATCACAGACTTGTGCATTTGTTTCCTGAAAATGTATAGAATCATTCTCACTGTAGCATTTCTAGCTCATTGAAAGAGGCTAGTATTCATTTGAAACAAGTTAATGCATACAAACTCTAAATTTTAGATGGTAGTGTTTGATACATGCTATTGGTTCTAGTTAATTTTGTGTTACTGTGTAAAAATGCACACAAAATGAAATTGGTGAAAGAAATGGTTTAGTCAGCTTATAGGTTACAGTCCATCATTATGGAAATAAGGCAAAATCTCAAGACAGGTATCTAAAGTTAGGAACTGAAAGCATAGGTCATAGGAGAATGGCTCACTGGCTTGCCCATCTTTCTTCCTATTCTTGTTCCTCCTACTTCTCTTCCTCTTTCTCCTCCTCTTCCTCTTCCTCCTCTTCTTCCTCCTCCTCCTTCTCCTTTTCCTCTTCCTCCTCATTCTTGTCTTGTTCTCATCTTTCTGTATATCTTTCTTCCTTCTTATTTTTTCCTTTTAATAACAATAGATTCTTCCCTTATACTATGTATCCTGGTTATAGTTTCTTCTCCCTCCACTCCAAAATTCCTACCCACTTCTCTCCATCCTCCCCAGATCCATTCCTTTTCTGTCTCTCATTAGAAAAGAACAGGCTTCTAAGAGAAAACAACCAAATGTGACAAAATAAAACATAATGAGATCTGGGAGCAATTCTTTAATTGAGTATGCTCTCAGTCACAATTGAGGCTACACCTTCCCCAGTGACTCTCCTGGCTACTTCATGGACTTGAACCCTGCTACATGGTATCCATTTTGAGCTTCTTTCATTTACCTTTTTAATTTTGAAATCGATTGTCCCTGCAGCTGGACTACTTCTTCTCCTGGCCTTTCTTCAAGCTCACTCCAACCTTGACAGCCACTGGTAACCCTCAACTACTCTTCATGACCCATTCACACCTGCTGTGGGGGGATTCTTACATATTACCAAGTTAGTTGCCAGCTTATTGTACAGTCTTAGCCTCTAATGGACCATGGCTTCTGTGTGCTGACTCTGAGGAAACATTTCCCAGAAGATTTCACCTCAGTGATGCTGGTCACTTATTAATCACATCTGATTTTTAGGCCTGCATAACCAGCATTGACTTAGTGAAACAAAGAAACTTTCACTTCCACAGGTGCACATAAACAGCAACAATAGTCTTTGCTTCTCTCTGAAATGTCATGAGCAAGGTTTCCATTGTCTAAGTTTCTCTCAACATTCATGTCTTCTAAGCTCAAGCAAGGCAAAGGCAGGAACTTAAGGCAGGAACCTAGTGATGAGAACTGAACAAAGTTCACAGAGGAGCACTGCTTGCTGGCTTGCTTTGTTTGGCTTATTCAGCGTCCTCTCTTAAATACAACCTAGGACCTCTCACCCAAGGATGGCTGCACCCTTCTACATCAACTACCAATTGGAAAAGTGGTCCATAGCCACATCTATAGGTCAATTAGATGGTGGCAATACCTGAATTAATGCTCTTTCTCCCCAAGTAGGTCAAGCTGAAAACTGAGGCCAGCCATGCCTCTACTTATATATGTAGCCTTCAGTATATCTTTGACTTCATTCTGAATGCTTCTGGAACTCTTGATTATCCACTGTGCATAGTAAAACTGGGGGAACAGAGGTACACTGCGGGTACTAATCCCTCCAGACTGCAGAGTCATAACTTTGTCTGATAAAGAACTGTGAGCTATCAGCCATAATCCTTTTTGTTTGTTTCTTCTCTACATGAACCAAGAAACAAGGTCTATTAAACTCAAGGAGAATTAAACCTTGAGTTGTGCTGAGAAAAGAAAGCACCTACTACCACTACTGATTAAAAATAGTAGTTTCTTCCAAGGACACTTCTCAAAAGGGAAGAGAGGGATAATAAAGGGGGAGAAAGGAGGAGGATAGAAGAGGAAGGAGGAAGGAAGATCAAGCAGGTTTTGAGAAGTAGCAGGGGTGTCTTGAGAAAACATCAGTGACACAGCTTAAATTGTTATTGATGATCCTGGCAACTTGCTCAAAGATGTAGTATGCAAGATCAGCTGACCTCTTCATTGGCTGGAAGAAAAGCACTGTAATAACAACAAAATTGTTAAAGCAAGATCTACTGCTACCAGATTGTCTAAAATGACCCCTCTATACCCTTTCCCTTTTGATCTTTTCCCCCATTATTCATTGATAATCATCTAGAAACTGTGTTTCATTGCAAAGATGTGAGAAGGCAGAGAATTCTGTTTCTGAGTTCTGTGCCTTTTAGTCCTACAGAGGTCAAGGATGCTGCAAAAGTTACAAACCTGTCAACACAGGGACATATCTTTAAACCCACTCAGTCCCACATGTCTCAGGATAGTCTCCCCAGGATTATGATATTTCTGTGTCTGTAGAACAAATATACCAGTATTGAGACTATAAAGGGAAGGAATACTGTGTGAGAAAAAAGGGGCAGTGAGTATCTACTGTAACACACACACACACACACACACACACAATACTGGTCCCATCTGATACTCTATTTCAAGAATTCCTGTAACGTTCATCTCAGTTAGATCCTGCAAAGATACATCTTTATGAAAACTAAATTGTAATGATTCCCAATGTGAGTAGAAATGACCCTAGGAAAGAGGGGGGGAAAAGAATATCTACAGCTGAAATGAAGGCAAAATAGGTCACATCAGCCTTCAACAATAGGAAGCCTCAACAAGCTACTCTAGAAGAAAGGATGCATAGCTAATTTTGACTGCCCCTCTATCAATGTCCCCATTCTTGTCCCTAGCCAATTTGCAAAGCCTTTGTTCCCATCATGAAGCCCCTCTAGGATCTCATACTACCTACAATTGTGTAGTTTCTGGCCAATTTTGCAGTTATCCCTCCCTGTGAACCTAGTGCATGTTACTTTCAAGTCCTTTAACTGTAACAGCAGAGTACCTCAAATGATAGCAATATTCTCCAGTTCTTAAAATACTGCCTGTGCTTGATAAATATTTATAGACAATAGAAATCTGAGACCTGTGCTCACTGGTCTTCTAGCTAATTGAGTAACTCATCCCATATTTTCTTCAACATAAACAAAGCCAAGTCAGCAGGAACCAACCAGAAATATGTGGCCAAATCTATTTGATGGCAGAAGTTGCTCTTTCCAAATGGAAAATAGTCTTGAATTTCTGCTACTTATCTTTTCCATTCTCCATATGCGCCAATTATTTCTTCCATTCACATACATATTCTTGGTGACCTCCAAATGGATGTCAGGAAACATTCCACAGAAGAAAAAAATGCCAAGACCCTTCCAGGTGCTGCAGGGGGAAAACCTGTTAAAATGTAGAGACTATACAGGGTTGCCTTAATCTTTATTCACTAGACTACAGATTAAAGCTCCTGCCCACGCAAAGCCTAATACCAGGATTCAGTCAGAAAACTTGGATGCATTTATCCTGGACATTTGTAGTTATGCATGTGCTTTGAGGAGCACACCCCAACTCCATGTGTACATCAAACCCTGAGACAGTTTTCCATAAAAATTACAGCTCTCTTTGATACAAAAACTGATCTTAGTGAAACTGGTGGGACTCTGCAGAGCTAAAATCTGGAAATCAAACTTCTTATTCAAAAATAGAGAAAAAGAAAGCAAATCCACTGAGATAGTAGCAGCTGAAAATAGAATTCACAACATACTTCTTTTGGCGCCATCGAGGCCTTGACTTGATGCATGATCAGCCCATAGTCTGGTGAATCTGGTGAATCCCATTGGCATTAATGCTGTTCCTATGTCTGTTGATATCCTCTTTAAATGACAAGTCTCTTTTTGCCATAATGTTTAGATTTCCATTGCCCATCAACCCAATGGTAGGTTCCATTTGTCCACATTCTTTGGGATATCAAGAATATTTATTGTCATCTTCAAGACTAACAAAAGAAATTGCATTTCTTTTGCAATCAAATATTAACTTACATTTAGATATTAATATAGATTTAGGACATTCACAACTATGGATTTTAATGTATGCAGGGAGTCTTAGAACCATTTCTCCAATAGAAAGATAACTTCTCTCTCCCTCTCCCTCTCCCTCTCCCTCTCATTTTCCCTCTCCCTCTCTCTCCCCCTCTCCCTCTCCCCCTCTCTTCCCCTCTACCTCCCCCGTCTCCCTCTCCTCTCTCTCTCTCTCTCTCTCTCTCTCTCTCTCTCTCTCTCTCTCTCTCTCTCTCTCTCAGTGTGTGTGTGTGTGTGTGTATGTGTGTTTAGATAAGTACTTAAATTTGAGTATTGCCCATTTTCAACACAGATGCTTAGGCTGCAGTTTTTAACTCATAATAGTTAATTTTTTATTCCTGATCTGTGATAAACTAGAGAAAAGATAGCAACATGTTTATGTAGAAGAGGTGAAATGTGTAAGGGACAAGTGCATGTGAAGAAGCCACAAATGTTTGTGCTGGCATCACAGCGTCCTGGAAATTTTCCCTACTACTTTCTGGACACATTCTAATACAAAGCATTCTTCTGGTTTTCACATACTGGCCTAACCACCTGCGTGTACAATTGCTTTGGTTTTAACTTTGTGCTTCATCCCTGATCCAGACCTGGCACCTGCAGAAGAAAATACCAGGGGCTAAAATAGAGTAAACAGGGCCACAAAATGGTGTAATGTCCTCCCTCTGTGGTTCATAAGTGATGTTGTTTCCGCATGTACATTTCATCTCACGAGACTCCAGACAACAACAGAGCCAGACAAAAGGAACCATGTGATGGAGTAGTATTTCTATTGCGATCTTTCCAGCATTTCAGGAGGGAATGGTTTGCAGATGTACACTCTCCAATGACATTTACACATCTATTGTTTTCTTAACCTCTTTCCCCATCTTATTACAAGATTCTTTTCATGCAAAAGATTACAAACTGCCAGTGCTTTTCTGTGATAAAGAACACATGTCCTTCTGATTACAAGGGAAGACATGACGGGATAGATGCTAGGCCAAGTGTTAATGTCAAATTGGCTTCAGAAAAGGGAATATTTTTATGATTGCTTAAGCATTGGAATTTTTATACCATAAATTCTACTCAGTCTAAAACACACAGCTTAACCCAATCTTAGAACATCGGGCTACTAATTTACACAGTCTTCTGACAGGAAACCATCCGCAGTAATGAAGGTACAGTAGGGGAATTTACCAGAAGTCCATCTGGACACAAAGCTAAAGAAGACAATTTCTCCTTAATAGTCTGTTAAAAGAGAAATACCAATTTCAATTTTTTATTATAAATTCCATCAGGGCCTTTATAAGAAGCCTCTTGGTTTTATTTTTTTCAACCAGTTTTCAATGATTTATTTTATTGATATCTAACTCAGTGTCCCTAAGCCTCATTATAGTTTCAGAGATTTTAAAGTACTGTTGAGTCCCCAGGACAGAGGAGAGGATATGCTTCATATGAATTTCTCTGTGTCTCTCTGTGTGTATGTCTCTCTGCGTGTATCTCTCTCTATGTATATGTATGTATATGTCTGTCTCTCTCTTTTCCTCTCTCTCAGTATTTCTCTGTCTCTGTCTCTCTCTGTCTTGGTCTATCTTTCAATAATGAATAGCACCATGATTAGTAGGTAGTGATTTTATTATCAAAATTATATCATTTCAGCCTTTCCTTTAATTCCTCAAAATAATTTTTGTTTTGTTTTGACATTTTCATGTCAAGCTTTCTTCCTAAGATGATCTTTGTTTAGTAACCAAAATTCAATAAATAAGTGTTAAAATATGTTCATAACAAACTCCTTTGAAAGCATACAGAGTCTTCTTTAACTCCTGTGGAGTTCTCTGGTATATATTTCCACATTCTTTCTTCAGGCCATGCCTTTCCAGTGAAACTTCCCTGAGGTTACAAATGTGTCCCACTTCTGCCTGTAGCCAGATTATTCCCTTCACTTGATTTTCTTGGGGTGCATTGCTGTATGCTCAGTTTGTTTCTGTAGTATCTCTCTTTAGCTGTTAGAAGATGAGGTTCCTAAAGACCTCAACCATTTCCATGTCCCTAGAACTCAGAAAAGCACAAAGTAGATTTGGAATGAATGGTTTTTGCATGTGTGAAGGAATAGGTAGGAGATAGAATGTATGGAAAACACATAAAATAAAACAGGAGAGGAAGGGCACACCTAGAACTTACCATAACACGTGGCCTAAGCAGTATCAGATACCAGATATCAGAACAACATAAAATTAGAAAATAAGTAAACTAAAACTAAAAAAATGAAACACACTAAAGTAAATAATGTAGAAACTAAAGTGAAGAGCCAAGCATTCACCAGCATCTTACTGCGGGGGGGTGGGGGGGGTGGGGGGGGTGGGGGGGGTGGGGGGTGGGGGGGGTGGGGGGGTGGGGGGTTGGGGGGGGTGGGGGGGTGGGGGGGTGCACTGACATGTGATTATAAACCCAATTTCATTTTTGGAGAAAATCTCTTGAGCATAAAAAGAACAAAACAAAACATTTTAAAATATATTGTGATGGCAAAATGGTGTTCTGATATTCTTAAAATATTAAATGCAATAACCAAAATGTCTACATTTTTAGAGAGAGAGAGAGAGAGAGAGAGAGAGAGAGAGAGATTAGATTAGATAAGCTATATCCAATATATTCTACCTGCTTAAACTATCAGATCTTGTTCTATTGTTCTAGTATTGGATTTTGTTCTATTTCTAAAAAAATTAAGAGCTACTTTACAGTATAAGAAATTATTAATGGGAAGAACTTCAGTAGTTGATATTGTCAGTTATTTGGGCAAAACAATTCTTCATAGAATTAGAAAGAACAATTTGCAAATTCATTTGGATAACAAAAATCTCAAGATAGCAGAAACTATTCTCAACAATAAAAGAACTTGTGGCAGAATCACCATCCCTGACCTTTACAGAACAAAAGTGATTAAAAAAAAAAACAAAAAACAAAACAAAAACCTGTATGGTACTGTTACAGATACAGGCAGGTAAATGAATGGAATAGAATTGAAGATCAAGAAACAAACCCACACAACTATGGTCACTTGATCTTTGACAAAGGAGCTAAAAACCAACCAGTGGAAAAAAGACAGCATTTTCAATAAATGGTGCTGGTCTAATTGGATGGATGGAGGCCAGCATGTAGAAGAATGCAAATAGATCCATTCTTATTTCCTTGTACACAGCTCAAGTCTAAGTGGATCAAGGACCTCAACATAAAACTGGATACACTGAAACTAACAGAAGAGAAATTGGGGAAGAGCCTCAAACCCTTGGGCACAAGAGAAAATCTCTTGAAAAGAACACCAATGGCTTCTGCTCTAAGATCAACAATAGAGAAATGAGACCTCATAAAATTGCAAAGCTACTCTAAGGCAAAGGACACTGTCAATAGGACAAATCACCAACTAACAGATTAGGAAAAGATCTTTACCAATCTTATATCAGATAAAGGGCTAATAGCCAATATATATAAAAATAACTCAAGAAGTTAGACTCCAGAAAATCAAATACCCCTATTAAAAATGGGGTACAGAGCTAAACTAAGAATTCTCAACTGAGAATTCACCTAAAGAAATGTTCAACATCCTTATTTATCAGGGAAATTCAAGTTAAAACAACTCTGAATTTACACATCATACCAGTCAGAATGGATAACATCAAAAACATAGGTGACAGCAGATGCTGGCAAGGATGTTGGAAATGGGAACTCTCCTCTATTGTTGGTGGGATTACAAGCTGGTAAAACCACTCTGGAAATCAGTTTGGCAGTTCCTCAGAAACTCAGACAAAGTACTACCTAAGGACCCAGCTATACCACTCCTGGGCATATACCCTGAAGATGCTCCAACATGTAAGAAGGACACATGCTCCACTATGTTCATTGCAGCCTTATTTATAATAGCCAGAAGCTGGAAAGAACCCAGATGTCCCTCAACAGAGGAATGAATACAGAAAATATGGTACATTTACACAATGGAGTGCTACACAACTATTAAAAACAATAAATTCATGAAATTTTCAGGAAAATGGATGAAAATAGAAAATATCATCCTGAGTGAGGTAGCCCAATCAAAAAAGAACACACATGGTATGCACTCACTGATAAGTGGATATTAGTCCCAAAGCTTGGAATATCCAAGATACAATTTACAGACCAAATGAAGCTGAAGAAAAAGGAAGACCAAAGTGTGGATGTTTTTGTCATTCTTAGAAGGGGCAACAAAATACTCACAAGAGGAAATACAGAGACAACATGTGGAGCAGAGACTGAAGAAAGCCATCAGGAGACTGCCCCACCTAGGTATCCATCTCATATATAGATACCAAACCCAGACACTAGTGCAGATGCCAAGAAGTATATGTTGACAAGAGCCTGATATAGCTGTCCCTTGAAAAGCTCTGTCAGAGCCTGACAGAGTTGGATGCTTGCAGCCAACCATTGGACAGAGCACAGGGTTTCCAATGGAGGAGTTAGAGAAATGACTAAAGAAGCTGAAGCAGTTTGCAACCCCACAGAAAGAACAGCAAAATCAACCAAGCAGACCACAACAGTTCCCAGGGACTAAACCACCAACCAAAGAGTACACATGGAACAACCCATGACTTCAGCTGCATGTGTTACTGAGGATAGCTTTGTTGGCCATCAATGGGAGGAGAGGTCCTTGGTCCTGGGAAGGCTCGATACTCCAGTGTAGGGGAATGCCAGGGCAGGGAGGTGAGAGTGAGTAGGTCAGTGGGGGAGCACCATCACAGAATCAGGTGAGGGGAGATGGGATGGGGGTTTCCAGAGGGGAAACCAGTAAAAAGGATAACATTTCAAACATAAATAAAGAAAATATCCAATCAAAGAAAAGAAATAAGAAATATGAAAAATATTAATTCATGTAAATATTTATCAATAGTGAAATGACTAAATATGGGTTAGACTATTTCTTTTTTTAATTTTTTTATTTATTTTCTATATTCTTTGTTTACATTCTAAAAGCCTTCCCCTTTCCCAGTCCCCTCCCCCATATGTCCCATAAGTCCTCTTCTCTCCATCCATTCTCAGATCTTTCCCCCTCCCTTTTCTCTGTCCTGATACTCCCCTACATTGCTGGATCAAGCCTTTCCAGGATTAGGGCCCTATTCTTCCTTCTTCATGGGAATCATTTGATATGCTAATTGTATCTTCAGTGTTCAGAGCTTCAGGGCTAATTAATATCCACTTATCAATGATTGCATTCCACGTGTATTCTTTTGTGATTGCATTACCTCGCTTAGGATGGTATTTTCCAGTTCCATCCATTTGCCTAAAAAATTCATGAATTCATTGTTTTTAATTGCTGAATAGTACTCCGTTGTGTATATATACCACATTTTCTGTATCCATTCCTCCATTGAGGGATATCTGGGTTCTTTCTAGATTCTGCCTATTATAAATAAAGCTGCTACGAACATAGTGGAGCACGTGTCCTTATTGCATGCTGGGGAATCCTCTGGGTATATGCCTAGAAGAGGTACAGCAGGGTCCTCCGGAAGTGTCACACCCAGTTTTCTTAGGAACCGCCAGACTGATTTCCATAGTGGTTGTACCATCTTACAATCACACCAGCAGTGAAGGAGTGTTCCTCTTTCTCCACATTCTAGCCAACACCTGCTGTCTCCTGAGTTTTTAACCTTAGCCATTCTGACTGGTGTGAGGTGAAAACTCAGGGTTGTTTTGATCTGCATTTCCCTAATGGCTAATGATGTTGAGCATTTCTTAAGGTGCTTCTCGGCCATCTGAATTTCTTCAGGCAAAAAATTTTTGTTTAGGTCTGTACCCCATTTTTAATAGGGTTATTTGTTTCCCTGGGGTCTAACTTTTGAGTTCTTTGTTTATTGGATATTAGCACTCTATCAAATGTAGGGTTGGTGAAGATCTTTTCCCAACATGTTGGTTGCCGTTTTGTCCTTTTGACGGTGTCCTTTGCCTTACAGAAACTTTGCAATTTTATGAGACCCCATTTGTCAATTCTTGATCTTAGAGCATAAGCTATTGGTGTTCTGTTCAGGAACTTTTCCCCTGTGCCTGTGTCCTCAAGGGTTTTATCCAGTTTCTTTTATATTAGTTTCAGTGTGTCTGGTTTTATGTGGAGGTCCTTGATCCACTTGGAGTTGAGCTTAGTACAAGGAGATAAGAATGGATCAATTCAAATTCTCCTACATGCTGACCTCCAGTTGAGCCAGCACCATTTGTTGAAAAGGCTATCTTTTTTCCACTGTATGTTTTCAGCTCCTTTGTCAAAGGTCAAGTGACCATAGGTGTGTAGATTCATTTCTGGATCTTCAAATCTATTCCATTGGGTCACTTGCCTGTCCCTGTACCAATACCATGCAGTTTTCAACACTATTGCTCTGTAGTATTGCTTGAGGTCTGGGATACTAATACCCCCAGAAGTTCTTTTACTGTTGAGAATAGATTTAGCTATCCTGGGTTTTTGTTATTCCAGATAAATTTAAGAATTGCTTTTTCCAACTCTGTGAAGAACTGAGTTGGGATTTTGATGGGGATTGCATTGAATCTGTACATTGCTTTTGGCAAGATGGCCATTTTAACTATATTAATCCTGCCAATCCACGAGCAGGGCAGATTTTTTCCATTTTCGGAGGTCTTCTTCGATTTCCTTCTTCAGAGACCTGAAGTTCTTGTCCTAAAGATCTTTTACTTGTTTGGTTAGAATCACACCAAGATACTTTATATTGTTTGTGGCTATTGTGAAGTGTGTCATTTCCCTAACTTCTTTCTCAGCCTGCTTATCCTTTGAGTATAGGAAGGCACCTGATTTGCTTGTGTTGATTTTATAACCTGCCACTTTGCTGAAGTTGTTTATCAGCTGTAGGAGTTCTCTGGTGGAGATTTTTGAGTCATTTAAGTATACTATCATGTCATCTGCAAATAGGGATAATTTTACTTCTTCCTTTCCAATTTGTATCCCTTTGGCCTCCTTGTGTTGTCTAATTGCTCGGGCTAGAACTTAAAGTGCTATATTGAAAAGATACGGAGAGAGAGGGCAGCCTTGTCTAGGCCCTGATTTTACTGGGATTGCTTAAAGTTTCTCTCCATTTAGTTTGATGTTGGCTACCAGTTTGCTGTATATTGCTTTAATTATGTTTAGGTATGGGCCTTGAATTCCTGTTCTTTCCAAGACTTTTAGCATGAAAAGATGCTGAATTTTGTCAAATGCTTTTTCAGCATCTAATGAAATGATCATATGTTTTTTTTCTTTGAATTTGTTTATGTAGTGGTATGCATTGATGGATTTCCATATATTGAACCATCCCTGCATCCCTGGGAAGAAGCCCACTTGATCATGGTGGATGATCACTTTGATGTGTTCTTGGATTCAGTTGGCAAGAATTTTATTGTGTTCTTGGATTCAGTTGGCAAGAATTTTATTGAGTATTTTTGCATCGATATTCATAAGGGAAATTGGCCTGAAGTTCTCTTTCTTTGTTGGATCTTTGTGTGGTTTTTGGTATCAGTGTAATTGTGGCTTTGTAGAACAAGTTGGGTATGTTCCTTCTATTTCTATTTTGTGGAACAGTTTGAAGAGTATTGATGTTAGGTCTTCTTTGAAGGTCTGATAGAATTCTGCACTGAATCCATCTGTTCCCGTGCTTTTTTTGGTTGGGAGACTTTCTATGACCCCTTTTATTTCTTTAGGTGTTATGGGACTGTTTAGAAGATCTATTTGATCCTGATTTAATTTTGGTGTTTGGTATCTGTCTAGGAAATTGTCCATTTCCTCCAGATTCTCCAGTTGTGTTGAGTATAGGCTTTGGTATTAAGATCTGATGATTTTTTTGAATTTCCTCAGTCTCTGTTGCTATATCTCCCTTTTCATTTCTAATATTGTTAATCTGAATACTGTCTCTGTGCCCTTTGGCTAGTCTGGCTAAGGGTTTATCTATCTTGTTGATTTTCTCAAAGAACCAGCTCCTGGTTTTGTTGATTCTTTGTATGGTTCTCTTGGTTTCTACTTGATTGATTTCAGCCCTGAGTTTGATGATTTTTTTGCCTTCTACTCATCCTGGGTGAATTTGCTTCTTTTTGCTCCAGGGCTTTCAGGTGTGTCATTAAGCTACTAGTGTATGCTCTCTCCATTTTCTTTTTGGAGGCACTCAGGGCTATGAGTTTTCTTCTTAGCATTGCTTTCATTGTGTTCCATAGATTTGGGTATGTTGTGTCTTCATTTTCATTAAATTCTAACAAGTCTTTGATTTCTTTCTTTATTTCTTCCTTGACCAAGGTATCATTGAGTAGAGTACTGTTCAGTTTCCATGTGTATGTGGTCTTTCTGTTGTTTTTGTTGCTATTGAAGTCCACTTTTACTCCATAGTGATCTGATAGGAGGCATGGGATTATTTCGATCTTCTTATATTTGTTGAGGTCTGTCTTGTGACCAATTATATGGTCAATTTTGGAGAAGGTACAAAGAGATGCTGAGAAAAGGGTATATTCTTTTGCTTTAGGGTGAAATGTTATATATATATATAAACTCTAATTGGTCCAAAGCATCAATTAGTTTCACTGTGTCCCTGTTTAGTTTCTGTTTTCCTGATCGGTCCATCGAGGAAAGTGCAGTGTTGAAGTCACCCACAATTATTATGTTAGGTGCAATGTATGCTTTGAGATTTAGTAAAGTTTCTTTTATGAATGAAGGTGCCTTTGTATTTGGAGCATAGATGTTCAGGATTGAGAGTTCTTCTTGGTGTGCTTTTCCTTTGACCAGCAAGAAGTGTCCCTCAGTGTCTCTTTTTATGACTTTAGGTTGAAAGTCAATTTTATCTGATATTAGAATGGCTACTCTGGCTTGTTTCCTGGGACCATTTGCTTGTAAAATTGTTTTCAGCCTTTTACTCTAAGGTAGTGTTTGTCTTTAACACTGAGGTGTGTTTCTTGTATGCAGCAAAATGTAGGATCCTGTTTACGTATCCAATCCATTAGTCTATGTCTTTTTATTGGGGGAATTAAGTCCTTTGATGTTAAGAGATATTAAGGAATAGTGATTATTACTTCCTGACATTTTTGATGTTATCTTTTATATTTGATTAGTAATCTTTTGGGGGTTTGATGAAAGAAGGTTACTATCTTGCATTTTCCAGGGTGAAGTTTCCCTCCTTGTATTGGTGTTTTCCTCCTATTATCCTTTGTAGGGCTGGGTTTGTGTTAAGATATTGGGTGAACTTGGTTTTCTCATGGAATATCTTGGTTTCTCCATCTATGGTGATTGAGAGTTTTGCTGGGTATAGTAGTTTTGGCTGGCATTTGTGTTCTCTTAGAGTCTGCATGAAATCTGCCCAGGATCTTCTAGCTTTCATAGTCTCTGGTGAGAAGTCTGGTGTGATTCTATTAGGTCTTCCTTTATATGTTACTTGGCCTCTTTCTCTTACTGCCTTTAATGTTCTTTCTTCCTTTAGTACATTTGGGGTTTTGAGTATTATGTGACGGGATATATTTCTGTTCTGGTCCAGTCTGTTTGGAGTTCTGTAGGCTTCTTGTATATTCATGGGCATCTCTCTCTTTAGATTAGGGACGTTTTCTTCCATAATTTTATTGAAGATATTTGCTGGCCCTTTAAGTTGTAAATCTTCGCTCTCATCTATGCCTATAATTCTTAGGTTTGGCCTTTTCAATGTGTCCTGGATTTCCTGGATGTTTTGGGTTACAAACTTTTTGCATTTTGCATTTTCTTTGACTGTTGAGTCCATGGTTTCTATGGTATCTTAGGCATCTGAGATTCTTTCTTCTATCTCTTGTATTCTTTTGTTGATATTTGCATCTATGGTCCCTGATTTCTTCCCAAGGTTTTCAATCTCCAAAGTTGTCTCCCTTTGCGATTTCTTAGTTGTTTCTACTTCTGTTTTTAGATCCTAGATGTTTTTGTTCAGTTTCTTCACTTGCTCGTTTGTGTTTTCCTTAATTCTTTGAGAGATTTTTGTGTTTCTTCTTTCATGACTTCTGCCTGTCAATCAAAGTTCTCCTGCATTTTTTAAAGTGATTTTTGCATTTCCTCCTTATTGGCTACTATCGTTTGACCCATATTCTCCTGAATTTCTTTAAGTAATTTTTGTCTTTCCCTTGTAAGGGATTCTAGCTTTTGATCATTTTTCTCCTGAATTTCTTTAAGAGATTTATTTATGTCCTTCATGTGTTCTTGTAACAGCATCATGACCAGTGATTTTATATCCAAATCTTGCTTTTCTTGTGTGTTGGGGTATCCAGGAATTGCTATTAATGGAGAATTGTGTTCAGATACTTCCATATTGCCTTGATTTCTGTTAGTAACTTTCCTACGTTTGCTTTTTGCCATCTAGATCTCACTGATGTTAGTTGGTCTTGTTGTCAATGCAGGACTCACCCCTGCAAGATGCCTCCCTGCAGCAGGCCTCCAGATGCACCGCTGGCCCTCTGCACTGCTTGGAGACAGGGGCGCATGGCCCAGGCTGCTTCCGATCCAGAGGTGGCTTCCGCCAGAGGCCTCTGGATGGATCCTCCACTTTGCGGGGTCAGAGGGACTCACCTGAGCAAGGTGCCTCCCTGTAGCTGGCCTCCAGATGCACCACTGGCCCTCTGCACTGCTTGGGGACTGGTAAGACTGTTTCTAAGATATCATATAATGTGGCTATTAGAAGCTTATAAGAAATAAATATGTATGTATTTTTTAATTTTTTTATTAATTTGTTTATTCTCTTTCTGAATAGTCAAAGGAAGAGCAGGTATTTGAAAGTCATCTATGACAGAATTCAGGAGGAAACTTCAGTGAACTTTTCGATTCTTGATTTAAAGTTTTTGATTTCAACGATGAGACAAGAAATATGGCTATTATCTGCAAGGACACATCAAAAAAGGGATTATTTTTTTTTTCTTATAAATGAAAACACTTTAATTAGGGTTGACGTACCACTCAGATCTTTGGTCTATCATGGTCCTGGCCAGCAGCATGGCAATTTGCAGGCCGACAGTAATAGTGGAGCTAAGAGCTCTGCATCTTGATCTATAGGCAGCAGAAGAGGACTGCCATACTCATTAAAATTGAAAGACAATGATTCAGCTAGACACGTCATTCGGAGAGCTCCAGGTATCCTTCAGTTTCTGCTTTCCCAGTGCTGAGCTTACCATTGCTGTGCCTAACTTTTTTTTTCTTTTTTTATTATTCGATATAATTTATTTACATTTCAAATGATTTCCCCTTTTCTAGCCCCCCCACTCCCCGAAAGTCCCGCAAGCCCCCTTCTCTTCCCCTGTCCTCCCACCCACCCCTTCCCACTTCCCCGTTCTGGTTTTGCTGAATACTGTTTCACTGAGTCTTTCCAGAACCAGGGGCCACTCCTCCTTTCTTCTTGTACCTCATTTGATGTGTGGATTATGTTTTGGGTATTCCAGTTTTCTAGGTTAATATCCACTTATTAGTGAGTGCATACCATGATTCACCTTTTGAGTCTGGGTTACCTCACTTAGTATGATATTCTCTAGCTCCATCCATTTGCCTAAGAATTTCATGAATTCATTGTTTCTAATGGCTGAATAGTACTCCATTGTGTAGATATACCACATTTTTTGCATCCACTCTTCTGTTGAGGGATACCTGGGTTCTTTCCAGCATCTGGCAATTACAAATAGGGCTGCTATGAACATAGTAGAACATGTATCCTTATTACATGGTGGGGAGTCTTCTGGGTATATGCCCAGGAGTGGTATAGCAGGATCTTCTGGAAGTAAGGTGCCCAGTTTTCGGAGGAACCGCCAGACTGATTTCCAGAGTGGTTGTACCAATTTGCAACCCCACCAGCAGTGGAGGAGTGTTCCTCTTTCTCCACACCCTCTCCAACACCTGCTGTCTCCTGAATTTTTAATCTTAGCCATTCTGACTGGTGTAAGATGAAATCTTAGGGTTGTTTTGATTTGCATTTCCCTAATGACTAATGAAGTTGAGCATTTTTTAAGATGCTTCTCCGCCATCCGAAGTTCTTCAGGTGAGAATTCTTTGTTTAACTCTGTACCCCATTTTTTAATAGGGTTGTTTGGTTTTCTGGAGTCTAACTTCTTGAGTTCTTTATATATATTGGATATTAGCCCTCTATCTGATGTAGGATTGGTGAAGATCTTTTCCCAATTTGTTGGTTGCCGATTTGTCCTCTTGATGGTGTCCTTTGCCTTACAGAAACTTTGTAATTTTATGAGGTCCCATTTGTCAATTCTTGCTCTTAGAGCATACACTATTGGTGCTCTGTTCAGAAACTTTCTCCCTGTACCGATGTCCTCAAGGGTCTTCCCCAGTTTTTTTTCTATTAGCTTCAGAGTGTCTGGCTTTATGTGGAGGTCCTTGATCCATTTGGATTTGAGCTTAGTACAAGGAGACAAGGATGGATCAATTCGCATTCTTCTGCATGCTGACCTCCAGTTGAACCAGCACCATTTGTTGAAAGGCTATCTTTTTTCCATTGGATGTTTTCAGCCTCTTTGTCGAGGATCAAGTGGCCATAGGTGTGTGGGTTCATTTCTGGATCTTCAATCCTGTTCCATTGATCCTCCTGCCTGTCACTGTACCAATACCATGCAGTTTTTAACACTATTGCTCTGTAGTATTGCTTGAGGTCAGGGATACTGATTCCCCCAGATTTCCTTTTGTTGCTGAGAATAGTTTTAGCTATCCTGGGTTTTTTGTTGTTCCAGATGAATTTGATAATTGCTCTTTCTAACTCTGTGAAGAATTGAGTTGGGATTTTGATGGGTATTGCATTGAATCTGTATAGTGCTTTAGGCAAAATGGCCATTTTAACTATATTGATTCTACCGATCCATGAGCATGGGAGGTGTTCCCATTTTTTGAGGTCTTCTTCCATTTCCTTCTTCAGAGTCTTGAAGTTCTTGTCATACAGATCTTTCACATGTTTGGTAAGAGTCACCCCAAGATACTTTATACTGTTTGTGGCTATTGTGAAGGGGGTCATTTAAAAGGGATTATTTTTATTTTATTTACTAAATATCATCTTCATTTACATTTCCAATGGTAAAACCTTCCCTGATTTCCCCCCTCCGAAAAAGCCCCCAACCCCTCTTCCCACTCCCTGCCTCCACATATATGCCCCTCCACCCAACCCACTCCCACGACGCCCCCTTTGTTGAGGTATCTATTGAGCCTTCACCTAGCCAAGGACCACTCCCCCCACTGATGCCCAACAAGGCCTTCCTCCGCCATATTTTTGGCTGGAACCATGTGTACCCCTTGGTTGATGGTTTAGTCCCTGGAAATCCTAGGGTGTCTGGGTGGCTGACATCATTGTTCTTCCCATGGGGCTGTAAACCCCTTCAGTTCCTCTGGATCACCCTCCAGCTCCTCCATTGGGGACCCCATGCCCAGACCAATGGTTGGCAGCTGGCATCTGCCTCTGTATTTGTAAGGCCCTGGCAGGCCCCCTCCGAAGACAACCATGGCATGCTCCTTTTGGTATACACTTCTTGTCGTCCTAAGTAGCATCGGGGTTTGTTGATTATAGGATGAATCCCCAGGTAGGGCAGTCTCTAGAACTGTGGTATATATACACAATGGAGTACTATTTGGCTATTAAAAACAATGAATTCATGAAATTATTAGGCAAATGGATGGAACTAGAAAGTGTCATCCTGAGTGAGGTAACTCAATCACAAAAGAATACACATGATATGCACTCACTGATTAGTGAATGTTAGCCCAAAAGCTCAAAATACACAAGTTAAAATTCACCCAGCACAGGAAGCTCAAGAAGGAGGAGGACTTAAGGGAGGGTGCTTTGGTTCCTCTGAGAAAGGGAACAAAATACTCACAGAAGCCATAAAGGAGACAAAGTGTGGAGCAGAGACTGAAGTAAATATGTATGTATTTAGATATGTGGTTTTCTATTCATGTATTTATTTCATAGGTGTAGATGTCAAATTATTGAAAGATAAACAATTTGTTGACAAGGCAGACTATAGAAGAAAGAATGTTAAGGTATTATTTTCAAAAGTAAGATTAAGATGAACACACACACACAGAAATATCCATTTTGTTTAGGGAATTCTCTGGGGTTTGAAAAAAGAATAAGGAGATGCTCACCAACCCCACTTCTCCTTCTCTCCCATCCAGAAAGATATTTCACATTGTTTCTGCAGTTACATTCAGCTTCCCTTCCCATAACAGCATGATTTCTGGCAAAGACCATCTTGTGGCCTGAGAGAGGAAGTGAGGCATAAATACCTGGGGTGATGAAACTTCAGGTGGTAGTGCTGAGAGGAAAAGACTCCAGTCCTGAGAGGAAGGCATCAGTGAGACAGCTTGTTGAATTGGGGAGAACAAAGGCTATGTAAACCTTTGGGGGATGAATAGCAGGTAAGGGGTGAGTGTGTATGGGCCATGGTTCTGGGGATGCCTCATTTGCATAAGGAGGAATTCTAGGTGCTTTTGGACATGACCTTAGAAGGGGAAAGGAAATTTCACATGGCTACCAGCTATGTGACCTCCTTTAGTAAGGCAAAGGCAAGGGATGCAGGGCTATGTTTGTTGGATCTCAACACACATTGACCCTACTTACTCTTGCTCTTGACTGCCTCCTTCCAGTCCCATGGCTCTCCAGTGCCACAATGTCTGTCAAGTTCTACCCAAGAATGCTATAATTGAAGCCACATATGTCAGTTTCAGTTTTCAGCAACTAAGAACTCAGCTTTCCTTATCATGCCCAGATTTGTATAGCTGAATACTCCAAGTCTGACCTGAATTTTGAGAAAAGCCGGAAAATAAAAGGGACATAGGGTAAAAGGTAAAACCACTGAACACTGGAATAAAGGACTCCATGAAGTTTCCATGTTCTATTTGACACCATGTTGAGACATAGAAATACTATGGATTACAATGATGATGGCAACATATATGGTTGTTACAGCAACCAGCATTAAGTGATACACAAAGAATCCCTTTGCATTTTATAGCATGTTGAATCAGATAGTAAACAATGAAATTATGAACAACATATGGTTTGCATCAGATTACATGAAAGCCACCAGGAGAAATCTCATTTTCTAAGAGGTATTTTGTTTAATTTTACAATTGTAAAAAAATGAAAATAGACCATAATATATGTATACATACACTATAAAACACACTTTTAATTCACTTTACATCCTAATCAAAGTCCCTCTCCCTCCTTTCTTTCCAGTCCCACTCTTACAAATTCCTCCCACCTATGGGCCCCTCCCTTTCTTCTCACAGAAGGGGGGGCCCTCTTGGGTACCATCCCACCCTGAGGAATCTAGTTTTAATAGGACTAGGAACATCCTCTCCCACTGAGACCAATCCAGGCAGTCAAGGTAGGGGGAAAGGGATCCAATCACAGGGAACAGAGATCAAGATAGCCCCCCACTCCACTTCTTAGAGGAACCACATGTAGACCAAACTCCACGTTTGCTACAATTGTGTAGGGGATCTAGGTTCAGCTCCTGCATCTTCCCTGGTTTTTGCCCCAGTGTCTCTGAGCTCCACTGTCCCAGGTTAATAGACTCTGTTGGACTTCTTGTGGTGTTATGGAACCCACCAGCTTGCTCATATCTACCCCTCACTCTTCAACAAGACTCTCCATGTTCCTCTGATGTTTGGCTATGGGTCTCTGCATCTCTTTTCATCTGCTGATGCTTGAAGCCTCTCAGGAGACAGTCATGTCTGCAAGCATAGTAGAGTGTCATTAATAGTTTCAGTGGTTGGCTTTTCACATAGAATGGGTCTCAAGTTGGAGCAGTCATTGGTTGGCCCTTCTCTCTGTCTCTGCTCCATCTTTATTCCTGCACATCTTGGAGGCAAGACAATTTTTGAGTTCATAGTTTTATGGGTAAATTGATGTCCCCCTCTCTACTCTGGAAATCCTGCATGGCTATAGAAGGTGGCCACTTTAGTCTCTGTTTCTCTCTAGTAGGAACCTCAGCTAGGGCCATGCCTATAGATTCCCTATATCCTCTCCTGTCCCAAGCCTCCAGCAAGTTACTAAAGATGTCCCCCATTTCTATTCTCACTCCCAGTCCTCTCCCACCCTTCCCTCTCCCCACACCTGATCCCCATCCCCATTGCCCTCCTCACCTACTCTCCTACCCAGTTCTCTCTCTCTATTCACCTCCAATGACTATTTAGTTTCCCCTTCTGTGTGAGATTCATGAGTCCTCCCATGATACCTCCTTAATAATACCCTTTGGGTCTGTGGATTGTAGCATTGTTGTCCTACACTTTTTGGGCAATATCTACTTATAAGTGAGTGTATATATCCCATGGGTTACCTCACTCAAGATAGTATTTTCTAGATCTGACTTGCAATTTGCCTGCAAATTTGGTGAAGTCCTTGTATTAATAGCTGAATAGTACACCGTTGCGTAGATGTGTCACATTTTCTTTATCCATTTTTCAGTTGAGGGACATCTACGTTGTTTCCAGTTTCTGCTATTATAAATAAAGCTGCTATGAGCATAGTTAAGCAACTGTCTCTACAATATAGCAGGGCATCTTTTGGATATATGCCCAAGAGTGGGTGTTGAGGTAGAACTATTCTCAGTTTTCTAAGAAATCACCATATTGATTTCCAAAGTAGTTGTACAAATTGACACTCTCCCCAGTAATGGATGTGTGTTCTCCCTGTTCTTCACCCTCACCAGCATGTACTATTATCACTTGAGTTTTTGACCTTAGCCATTCTAATGGTGGATAAGATGGAGTCTCGGGTTCAGTTCAATTTGCATTTTCCTGATAACTAAGGACTTTGAACATTTCCTAAAGTGCTTCTTGGCCATTCGAGATTCTTCTGTTGACAATTCCTTGTTTAGCTCTCTAAACCATTTTTAATTGGGTTATTAGGATTGCTGATGTCTGATTTCTTGAGTTCCTTATAAATTTTGGATATCAGCCCTTACTCAGTAAGTGTATTTATCATTAATGAGATATACCAAGAATTATTATAATTTCCATTTGATAGTCTCCCTAGCGAGTAAAAGGCCAGAGAGATAATAAAGCATGTATAAGTGTGAAAGATCACCACAGGGATGGTAGTAAATTTCCTTCAATAAAATGTTTAAAGAATCTTTTTGTTGTTATACAGCAAACTAACTCCAGAAAAATTGGGGTTCCAATCATGAAGTGTACAGAAAGCCAACCTAATTATAAATAACACTTTTTTAAAATCTATTTTGTGGCTGAATAACCTCAGTGTTGAATCTATTCCAATACAGAAGTCAGAAAGGAAGACCATACATTTCCCTCTTATTTCCCTTTGGCAAATTTTGAATTCATACATTGTGTACATATTTTAGTATTCTCATATAAAGCATCTTTATTTATGATTTTGTCTTAGAAATCTGTTCTGTGGTTAAACCACATGTTGTATACTTCCGATGTTGGACACATAATCTGGGCTAACCAAGGCAAGGAGCAGCCACAGGAAATATCATCTGAGCTGCAAGAAGTTGAGCCAGAAGGGTTTAAATGGCCATTTTACAGGTCACGAAGCAAACTGGGAGCAGGATCAACCAACACAACATTCAGTGAGTAGGAAAAGCAAGTATGTGATGCTCATATTGAGCCAATGTGGACCTCAAAAGAAACATTCATGAGAAACAATGAAGATAAATACCTTGGAAAAGCCTTTTGTAAGTAAAAAGAAGAGAAGAGAATTGGTCAAGAATTAACCCATCCTCAAAAAAAAAAAACCCACATTTTTGTTTTGATAAATAGCCATTTATTTGCAAAGATTTGCATCCCCTTGTAGCAGGAGGATGAGTCTGTAGCTAGAGCACAGCATATATAGAAATGCATTATATTCTTTTTCCTTATGTGTTAGAACTTCAGACTAATAAAGAGAATTAATGCATATTCTTGAAACAATATTTGAAATTCCTTTCTAATACAAAAACATTATCAACATTCCTTTAAATCTATACCAAACACATGGAAAATAGAAACATAAGAAATTATGATACAGTTATCAAGTTATTCTTAGTTAACCTGTATCTATCTTTGACAAAAACCATTAAAGAAAAATCAGATCAATGCCCAGTACTTTAATTCTTAAAGTATCTGGGTCTAAACTCATCCTACCAATGGTAGCATGCCTATGAATGAAAGGCTTCTAGAGAAAAAACAGAGGTCCAAATGAAATGAACTGTGATACACAAGAAATTCCTTGAGATCTGAAGATATTTCAATTATATTTAGGGTTTGAGAGAGAGGAGTTGGTTTTATAGAGCAGAATCAAGAAGCAACACATAAACATCACAGCCTGACATCTGGTCAGTCTGTGCTATACATGTTCAACAGCTTCATTGCAAGAATTCAAGCATGCTGTTAGGAGCATAATATCAATGGGAAGTGAACCAATATTAAATTTTTCTTTTTTTCTGTGGGGCTAGGGCATTTGATTAAATGACCGAGCATGGCTGTGTGCACTCATTGCAGTCTTGTTGAACCAGGATCCTAACCACTAACATTGCAATTTGCTTTGAGACCTTCTCTCTTCTGACTGCTAGGTTCTATGCATCCAGCTAACCAAGAAGCATCACATGTCTTCAGCTGATGCCACTACCTGGTTCATTTATGTGCAAGTTGAGCCATTTAAAGACCAATAAACTTCCTTCTCTGAAGGAGGAGGAGGAGGAGAAGAGGAAGAGGAAGAAGAAGAAGAGGAAAAAGAAGAAGAGGAGGAGGAGGAGGAGGAGGAGGAGGAGGAGGAGGAGGAAACTACACAGAATTCCAGAAGTCTACCAATACAAACCAAGGTCACATGGAAACATCAGAACCAAGTTCTTCGACCACAGCAAGTCCCAGATACCCAAACACACGGGAAAAGCAAGAGTTGGATTTAAAATCATATCTCATGATGCTGATAGAGTGCTTCAAGAAAGAATTAAGTAACTCCCTTAAAGAAACACAGGAGAACATCAGTCAACAGGTAAAAGCCCTTAAAGAGAAAACACAAAAAAACCCTTGAAATAATACAGAAGAGCATGGGTCAACAGGCAGAAGCCCTTAAAGAAGAAAAACAAAAATCCCTTAAAGAATTATAGGAAAACACAAACAAGCAAGTGAAGGAACTGAACAAAACCATCCAGAATCTAAATGTGGAAGTAGAAACAATAAAGAAATCAAAAAGTGAGACATCTCTGGAAATAGAAAGCCTTGGAAAGAATTCAGGAGTCATAGATGCAAGCATCAGCAACAGAATACAAGAGGTAGAAGAAAGAACCTCAGGTACTGAAGATACTATAGAAAACATTGACTCAACAGTCAATGAAAATGCAAACTGCATGAAGCTGGTAACCCAAAACATCCAGGAACTCCAGGACACAATAAGAAGACCAAACCTAAGGATTATAGATATAGACAAGAACAAGGATTTACATCTTAAAGGCCCAATGAATATCTTCAACAAAGTTGTAGAAGAAAACTTCCCTAACTTAGAAAAAGAGATGCCCATGAACATACAAGAAGCCTTCAGAACTCCAAACAGACTGGACCAGAACGTGAAATCCTCCCGACACATAATAATCAAAACACCAAATTCACTAAACAAAGAAAGAATATTAAAAGCAGTAAGGGGGAAAGGGCAAGTAACTTATAAAGGCAGACCTATCAGAATCACACCAGACTTCTCACCTGAGACTATGAAAGATAGAAGATCCTAGGCAGATGTCATACAGACACTAAGAGAACACAAATTCCAGCCCAGGCTACTATACCCAGCAAAACTCTCAATCATCATAGATGGAGAAATCAAGATATTCCATGATAAAATCAAATTTATACAATGTCTGTCCACAAATCAGCCCTACAATGGATGATTGATGAAAAATGCCAATACAAGGAGGGAAACTACACCCTAGAAAAAGCAAGAAAGTTATCCTCTTCCAACAAAAGCAAAAGGAGATACCACAGAAACATAAAAATAACATCAAAAATACCAGGAATCAACAATCACTATTCCTTAATATCTCTTAACAACGATGGACTCAACTCCCCCAATAAAAAGACATAGACTAATGAAATATTTTTCATGTAAATCTTCAATTTTATCAGAAAAAGCTTGCAATTCCCCCTTTTAATTAATTTAGTAATTTCTTTTATGCTTTAGTATTTCTTTTATGCATTTTATCTGCATTATTTTTCATGATAATCTTTAATTTTAATATGTCTTTCTATATACTTCCTCTGTTTTATCAGAAATGTTTTCAATGTAAATCTTTGATTTTATCACAAATGTTTCTAATTCCACCTTCAATTAATTTAGAAAGACTTTTCTAGCAACCATTCTTTATGTAAAATTTTCCTTGAAATAGTCAATTTTAACGTGCTTATCTATTTATTTCTTGAATTTTACCAGAAATATTTTCTATGTAAATCTTCAATGTTATCTGAAAATGTTTATAATTCCACCTTCAATCAACTTAGAATTATCTTTATGCCTATTATTTTATGTATATAATTTCCATGATAATCTTTAATTTTAACATGTTCTATATATTTCTACAATTTTATCAGAAATATTCTCCATGTTAATCTTCAAGTTTATCAGAAAATGTTTGTAATTCCACTTTTAATCAACTTAGGAATACTTTTATGCCTACCATTATTATATCTATATAAAATTTTCCATGATAATCTTCAATTCTAACATATTTTTCTACAATTTTATCAGAAATATTTTCCACATAAATGTTCGATTCTAACATAAAATGCTTCTATCCCATATTTCACTTAATTAAGCAATGTTTTACATATCTACCTCTTTACTCCTTAATTTTCCTTGAAAATTGTCAATTTTGATGTGTTTATCTGTAATATTTTCCATGTAAATCTTTAGTTTTATCATAAAGTGTTTTTACTTCCCTTCACTTCCCTTTTCAATAAATAAAAGAATAAAACCATTTTGAAATTAAAATATAATTACATTAACCATCACTTTACTAAACCAACATATTCCCTAAATACATTCTAAATGTCTACTTTTATACTCACAGACAAGTGTAATATTTAGATCTTATCAAGGAAACTTTACTTTGCCACTGAAAGAGAGCATTACAGAAAACCACACCCAATTAAAATGCAGAGTTGTGGAGCCCAGTCCTAAGAGATATTTCTACAGCATAACTCCTGCATCTAAGACTGAGGAACATGTAGATACCAATTAGGAAGATTGTAAGTGTGAGCAGTTCAGGGAGCTGGCTGTGAGGTTGTTTCCTGGGACTGTCAGAAGTTACAGGCATAGAGTCTCACCAACAGGACTGCCTAAGCATAAGCAAGTGAATTAACAATATAGATGTTAGTAGATAAGGAAAAGCCCATGGGACCTCAACTTATACAAAGAACAAGAAAAAGTGCTATAGACTAAGCAGGTTGTATTTATTTATTTAGGAATTTATATGTAGATACATATATGTATATAATAAAAATTAATGAAAAAAAGGTCATGAATTAAAGAATAATTTCACCCTTCCATCTCTTCCCTCTGACCTATCCCAGGTTCCACCCCAAACCCCCAATCCTACTCTCAATCTTATGGCCTGATTTTTTTTTTAATTGTTCTTCTATATGTTTCTTAATAGTTTTAACTAAGATTGTGCAGCCTAAATATTTTATTACCTGGAAGTCAGAGAAGATTCCTGAGAATGAAAAGCAGTAAAAACCCATCACAGAGTTTATAGTAAATGTGGAAATAAAATGCGTGATGACTCATACACGAAGAACAGTAGAGAAATGATGCTCTGTTATCTCCTAGGTTACCGTCACCATGACATGGTGTGAAACTATTTATGGGAGTACTGTGATTGAAGAAATGTACCATGCACTCTAGGACATGATGCCAGATATACAATAGCAAGTAAAAACAAAATACACGTACCCCCCCCCAACAAACAGACAAAAGAAAATACTCAAAATGATCAAAAAGCTAAAACACTGCAAAGTGGAGACAAAAAAGAAGAGAGAAGCATGTGTGGAGACTTACAGGTCATAGGCAAGGTGATTGACTTGAACTGAATCAGTGTAAATTATTATAGTGAATGTAAATGGCCTGCCCCTTCCTAAAAAGTGGTCTTCGAGCTACATTCTCAATTGCTTTCCACAATACGGACAGTGATTAAAAAGATTTAAATGCATTTAAAAAATTAAAAAACATACTGGAAAAATACTAATCATAAGGCTCCAGGGCAGTGTGTGTGCTGAAAGTCTACAGAGAATATACATGTTATGACTTCAGGAGTATATTCTGTGTCTCTTAGGAAACATCCTCCTTTAGGTAAATGGGGATGGTATGATTCAGCTCTAAATTAACATAAAGTATACTTTAGGATAGGGAATATTATTAGAGAATATATTGGATATTCATAATCACTAATGTTTAGTTCAACCAGAGCATATATAAACAACTCATACTCATAAAGCTTCAAAATATACAAAATAGAATTTGACATAATAAAAGGGAAATAATAAAAGGACATAATAAAAGGAAAATTAGCTAAGCTTCAAATACTAATGATTTTTATAAGCAAGCAAACAAAGAATCAGGGTGATTCTTTGTTTTTGATTTTGTTTTTTGTTTTTGTTTTTTTCGAGACAAGGTATCCCTGGTTGTCCTGGAACTCACTCTACAGACCAGGCTGGCCTCAAAGTCAGAAATTCTCCTGCCTTTGCCTCACAAGTGCTGGGATTAAAGGTGTGTGTCATCAGTGCCCAGCAGGGTGATTCTTTGTTATGAGCTTTATGACCAGTGTGAACCAACTGATTATTACAAGACCATGCCAACCAAGAAAAAAGCATGAACCTTCTTTTAAGTGCCTAGGATATTCATGTAGATAGTTCGTGGTCTGGGTTGTAAAGACAGTCTCAAAAATATTGTAAGCATACAAGACTTATCTGTGTCCTACATAATTAACAGTCCATATAAAATAAATGCAATCAAATAATAAATTATTAAAATACGTTTAAACAATAAACATTCCATTCAATTTTTTTAAGCATAGGGAGAAAGTTGTTCATAATTAACTCTAAAAAATCACCGACAATTATTTAATGCTTATCAAATTGGTTAGAAAGAATAAACTTTAATGGCCCCAAATAGCATAAAAAGTGATATTTAAGTATTATTTTATATTAATCAATTAATAGATGTATATAAATGATATTTTATCTTCTGAAACAAAACCACTAAATCGCCAACTAGCAGCTTCTGTTTTACCAGATGTGATACAGCCCAAATGTATTTGTATAATGGCAAACCAAATGATACTACCATCTGTAGTTCAATTATTTTTATAATGTATAGACATTGCGCCAATGAAGTTCGATATTATGAACCACATTATCCTCAGGAATTATCTTATACTGTCAAATGGAGACCATCAACATTATTCACATCTATGCTCCCTGTCTCTTTTCCATATAATTGTGCATATAATTATATCATTTTATGACAATAAAGCATTTACTGGATCAGAAAATAACATTTTCCAGGGAACTCTGTCTCAAATCTAAAGGAATTTAACAAATTTTGTTCAATAATGTAGAATTTAGGGAAACAGACTATTAAACATACTCCTTCAAAAAAGGAGCATATAGGTACATATGTGGACAATTGTATACATATACATTTTATTAGAATAAAATCACTTATTAGAAAAATGTAGAGGAATATTTATGATCCCAGAGTTTAAGGCAATGCAATTTCAAGGAAGGAAAGTATGATCCAGGCCAAAAATAAAACCCATCGTGAAATAATCATGTAACTCCTATAAGGTTAGAATTAATGAAGCATCTTGTCAACTTCCTGACTGTGGAAGTGGAAGCAGAGTCGTTCTAACCTAACTGAACCATAGCCAGCCTTCGTGAGCATCACTTTCAGGAAGTGTTCTATTGGCATAAAATAATTGAAGGGAAATTTGAAGATTTCTTCTTTTTCCACATCTTCTTTTACACGGAAATCACATAAAAGAGAACACCCCTAGCTTTTTACTGTCTGGCACTCGTTCACTATTAGATGGTTCTCATTTGGGGAAAACTGGTTCCACACAGATCTCCAGGTATGATATTTATCACCATGGGCTCCGGTGGAGGATGAAGATTGGCTGGATCAGTCCATTTCTGTTTACTGGCTGTGTTACTCAAACTATTATGTTTCTCTGCCTCAGTTTTCTTGTGCCTTAAGTGAGAATATCATAGATATACTGTAAAAAAAATAATATTGTAATGTTAAGCGCTTAAAAGAAACCAGGCTTATAATGACACCCTTTTTATTTGTTAAATTCTTTTTTTTTTCTTTTTTTTTTTTTATTTGATATAATTTATTTACATTTCAAATGATTTCCCCTTTTCTAGCCCCCCCCCCACTCCCCGAAAGTCCCGTAAGCCCCCTTCTCTTCCCCTGTCCTCCCTCCCACCCCTTCCCAGTTCCCCGTTCTGGTTTTGCCAAATACTGTTTCACTGAGTCTTTCCAGAACCAGGGACCACTCCTGCTTTCTTCTTGTATCTCATTTGATGTGTGGATTATGTTTTGGGTATTCCAGTTTTCTAGGTTAATAACCACTTATTAGTGAGTGCATACCATGATTCACCTTTTGAGTCTGGGTTACCTCACTTAGTATGATGTTCTCTAGCTCCATCCATTTGCCTAAGAATTTCATGAATTCATTGTTTCTAATGGCTGAATAGTACTCCATTGTGTAGATATACCACATTTTTTGTATCCACTCTTCTGTTGAGGGATACCTGGGTTCTTTCCAGCATCTGGCAATTATAAATAGGGCTGCTATGAACATAGTAGAGCATGTATCCTTATTACATGGTGGGGAATCCTCTGGGTATATGCCCAGGAGTGGTATAGCAGGATCTTCTGGAAGTGAGGTGCCCAGTTTTCGGAGGAACCGCCAGACTGCTTTCCAGAGTGGTTGTACCAATTTGCAACCCCACCAGCAGTGGAGGAGTGTTCCTCTTTCTCCGCACCCTCTCCAACACCTGCTGTCTCCTGAATTTTTAATCTTAGCCATTCTGACTGGTGTAAGATGAAATCTTAGGGTTGTTTTGATTTGCATTTCCCTAATGACTAATGAAGTGGAGCATTTTTTAAGATGCTTCTCCGCCATCCGAAGTTCTTTAGGTGAGAATTCTTTGTTTAACTCTGTACCCCATTTTTTAATAGGGTTGTTCGGTTTTCTGGAGTCTAACTTCTTGAGTTCTTTATATATATTGGATATTAGCCCTCTATCTGATGTAGGATCATTCAGTGGACTTTTTTCATCTAAAATTTACAGATCTTTCTTTTTCCTAGGTAGGAGACTTTGAAATGTGCCTTTAAAACAGGAGAATTCCAAACTACACGTGATAGGACAGAGCTATAATCAGAAGGATCCCAAGTTAAAGATTAGAACTATATATACTTGGAGCCCCAAGTCAGAGAGACCATGTCTCAAGGAAAAAGAAGGAAGAGGAGTAGAAGGAGGAGGAGGAGGAGGAGGGCCTATTAAGAAAGGGAGGAGGAAGAACAAGAGGAGGCAAGGAAAGTGAGGGAGAGGTGAATGGAAAGAAAGAAGAGAAAAAAGGTTTGTTTTCATATTTATATACTTTATTTTCATGGCAAAATAATATCTGAGAAATATAAAAATGAATCTTTTATTTTAAAAAAATACAACATGTAAAATGTTTCTCTGCCCTCTAACCCTACAGATATTACAAATTTAACTAACCAGTTGAATCATGGACTCCACAATTATCTAACTATCAGTTTGAAGCATTTCTACCCAAGTGCTTAAGCTATCGTCTTGGCACTTGAAATTTTAATTCATTTTATATCTTACTGGATACATTTATTCAACTTTTTTATACTTTATATTAATTAAAAGATAAGACCAGTAATAGATGTCTACTTTTTTTTTTTTAGATAATATGTTATCAACAGAGTAATGTAAAATCAACTGTTTCAGGCATTTGTTTTGAAAGGAATAGAAGGAACCAAGGAAGCCATTATGTCATTGTGTCAGGACATGTTAGCCAGGATTTGTAACACAAACAGAAATTATTTTAAAATTGTTTTTGAAATATCTATAGTTTGAGAAATTTGGAAAGAGTTTCTTTCTTCGTTTTACTGAAACAGTAGCTTTTGGTGGTAAAATTATTAACAAAACATACTATTTATGTAGTTGAATTGACTTAGTAGAAACGATTATATTAGCACATCATCGAACATAGCTCATTCCCAAACAGAGACATAATTTTTGGCTCTCATCACTCTGCACTGAGGACCTAAATGCCCAGTCATTCTCCCACGCCCACTTTTACAATTGTAGAAGCCAAATCCAAGTTCTAAAAGACCTCTTCCTTCACTTTCACTTGAAAATATAGTTTTCTAACTTTATGTCAGATTTTTATTCTATTTCTAGAAAAGATTAGTTACTTTAAAGTCTAAGAAAGAAAAATAATTTTAATTCTACATAATTTCAAAAGTAAAATGAAAATATAAGCAGCTTGACAATTTTTATAACAAGAATTAATAGCTAAAAATGTACAATATGTATCAGGAGAATTTTCAAAGAGTGCCGTGTTAAGTTATTTAACATACATTTATATTCTTACATAACATAATACTTAAATGGAAGGAATGTTCAGTTGAATTTCTGTAGACTTCCAGACTGGTTCCAGAATTCCTTGGGTCCATGAATATTCAAGAGCTGAGAGGCTCTGCTAGTCCCTGACAAATACAGAAGTAAATGCTCTCAGCCAACCACTGGTGCCAGTGCAGCCAGTCCCAGCCAGAGGGATTCAGACTGAGGAGGGCTTTGGATTTCAGGAAATACTGGTATAGGTTCAGCGAGTGACAAACAAACAAGCCACAGAGGCAGCTTGAATCTGAGTGTATTTAGGAGCTCTAAAATAAGGATTTTTATATATAAAGAGTTGGTATTACCATTTCAAAAGATGTATCTAGTGAGGCAGACAATTATCATAACAATGGCATAAGGAAATGCAAAATCAATCAGGTATAATGCTTCCCATGTAACAGATTTCGAGGATCAATTTACAGATAACATCAATCTTTCTTATTAGAATATAGAGTGACTTGTAGTTAACAGCAAACCTTCAAAGAAAGTTTAAAGTTTCTTATACCCCCTGGGTCTTAATGAGTTTCCATGAGTGATTCATTTAGCTTTTACCTTGTAAAAACTTCTTGACTTAATGCTTTCTGTACCACAGTGTCAGAGCCAGTCTCATCTACATATGCATAGCCATATAAATTTGCAGGTTGTTGGGGGGTTGTAATTATGTAAATGACTGTGAGGCAAAGCATAGTCATATGAGGCAAAGTCCCTAGAAAAGAGTTTGCAGTGAGTGATTCGGCTTCAAAGAATGTATTACCAGCCTGGGCTATTAGGATCACCTTGTGAAAGGAGAAAAAGAGAAAATTGAGAGTAATACAAACTGCTTTGAGAACTACAGCTCAGACTTATCCTCTAACTAGAGAGTTCCACAGACATTCCCAGGAGACTTCCTCCCCTTGGAGTAAAACGCTTCAGCCTGTGGAACTTTTGTCACACAGAATCTACCGGGGCTAGTGTGGCACATTGGACTGAGTACAAGTTCCCTAATGGAGGAGCTAGAGAAAGGACCAAAGGTGCTGAAGGAGTTTGCACCCCATAGAAGGAACAACAATATGAACCAACCAGTATTTCCAGAGCTCCAGGGACTAAACCACTAACCCACTAACCAGAGTACACATTGAGGAAGCCATAGCTTCAGCTGCATATGTAGCAGAGGATGGCCTTGTTGGACATCAAAGGCAAGAGAGGCCCTTGGTTCTGAGAAGGCTCAATGCCCCAGTAAAGGGAAATGCCAGGACAGGGAAGTGGGAGTGGATGGGTTGGTGAGCAGGGGGAGGGTGGATAGAATAGGGTGTTTTTGGAGGGGAAACCAGGAAAGGGGATAACATTTGAAATGTAAATAAAGAAAGTATCTAATACAAAAACTATATATATATATATATGTTATGTATGTATCAACTTTAGTTTTAAAAGTAGATTGATTATTTAAAATTATAGTCACACGTTAAAATATATGAAAAAAATTTTAAAGTTATAATAGATTTAAAGTAATAAAAGATATAATATTTCTGAATACATTATGAATTAAGAAAAATATTAAAAAACAGACTGGGAAATACACAAATTTATTATAATGGTTGTTTCAGTGGAAAAAAGTGGGACAGAAAAATAGAAAAGAGTTGTGGTTTCTGGCTCCATTAGTTCATCAAAACTCAGTGAACATTATTGTATGATTTATTCAGCAGCCACTGTGTAGAAGATGAACCTTAAGGTACCTTAATGTTAAGCAAGAATAATATCAGGGCACAACAGTAAATTGGACTAGTCCCTAGGTAAGTTACCACTGTACCTTAGATTTGTACACCCCCTTCTTATCTCACCATCTGTACTCCCAGGCAAACACAACAGCATCAGATATTTAATCTCTGTTCAGAACTCAGGGTCTCATCTACGTCCTAGTCAGCTTTCTGGGGAGCATGATGATATTTTGTACATGGAAATACATCTGCGTTAGTTTGGGTCATAAGAAGAGTGTAGTGTAAAGGGAGAAGAATTCTTCTAGTACAACTTTATCTCCTGCAGTGTATAGTAGAGATGATCAGTACATTTACCCCTTCTTTCAAAAATTGTGATCCACGGAGGGAAAACAATTGTCTTAGTGTTCTTTCCCTTGCAAATGGAAAATGTGGAATTTGAAATCAACAGTGCTCAAATTACTACATGAGTGTTACTGAAACAAAACAGAACTCCAAATTTCTTTTTTGGTTTGTCTGCTTTTTGTTGACATTTTGGGGTTTGTTTGTTTGTTTGTTTTGTTGCTGTTCTTGATTTTTATCTATGCAGTACTTGCTGTCCTGAAACTTGCTCTGTAGACCAGGCTGGCCTCAAACTCACAGAGATCCAGCTGCATCTGCCTCCTAAGTGCTGGGCCTGAAGCTGAGTGCCACCACACACCCATCAGAACTCTAAATTCTTACCTGAGAACTCCTATCACCCATGCAGTCTCATTCTCCATGGCATGTCACACAGACCTTCCTCCATGAACACAAAAGAAATTCCCCAAAGCTGATGCCAGGCCTAGAATTTTCCTTGACTTACAAAGACTTTACCTTAGAAACTAACATCCAACTATATCTAAAGCTCTCTCCGGTAATACAGGTGCCAAATGGGCATTTAGAAGAATTTGAAAATGTCTTTGTAGATACAAAGAAAATAATCTTTAAGTGAGGTCACGGATAACGCCATGCTGGTGTAAACTGGCCTGTCATGATATTTTAGGCAGGGGGAGGGAGAGAGAAGAGTTGTGCACAGTCTGCACACGGTGCTTCAGTAGTACGGAGTAGAGGACAGCCACGGAATGTCACTGCTGTTATGTACTAACTTTGCCACATACCACCAAGAGAGGACACCTAGGGTTTGTTTTTTTTTTTTTTTTATTTCGTAAAGTACTAGAACTTTCTCGGATTGAAAAAATTATCAAAATCCCAGCACTTTTCTAACTTTTCAGGTTTAATTTTCATCAAAATATGGTCATCGTATTAGAAAAATAACATGTTTCTTTAAATAAAAAAATTTAAAAATTAAAGTAAACCAAATACATGGTGCAAAAATTAATTTTATGTAAAGGTAGTGTTTCGGTTGTCACATGTAGCTGTCCATTCTTCCCTTCTGTATGACTTTGATTCTTAGAGCAAACATTGCATATCGTGCACTTAGCTCAAAGGAAATATACAAGAGAGATTTTTCTAAAGAGCAGGTGTTAGGAAATATAAGAAATCAACAAAAATTTTAAGTATCTTCATGTGTCAGCACTGTGCTAGGTGTATATGTATTATTTAGCAAGCATTTAAGAACAGAAAATAAAATAGTAATCAGAAATTTCATAAAATAGGTTCCATACATGGTAAAGGAAAGAGAATTTAAATAAATGTCGGCTTCAGAAACAGGACTTAAACAGTGCTCTGTAAGAGGGCCTGTGAGGTGCCTACTGCAGTCTGAAACAGGCATTTGGAAATTATCACTGCTGAGCGCTCAATTGCAGGCTTCACGCCATGGGGTGGCAACATTGTCGTCAATATGAAGGAGAAGCATTGGCTGTTTATAAATCCAGAGCCTTGGGTTCCTCTTCAGTAGATGAAGTGGGAACACCAATGACTATTTAAAATTACTTCTGAATTTTCATGAGGTTCCTAGTCTAGTGATCAATGGGACGAATTATTTTTCCTCTTTCTTTTCTTTTTTTGGGGAATCAAATAGAATAAATAAATCCATTTCCTACATTAACTTAAGTAGATGAGTGGTTCTTTCAGATTTCCCTCATCTTTTTTTTTATTGTCATCTAAAAAAATTACAAGAGAAAAAGATCAGTTGGGAGGATAGGGAAGATCTGGAGGAATTAGAAAGGGGAAAGAATGTGATAAAAATATAATACATAAAATGTTTGAAAAATAATATAAAAAATATACTGAATTTCAGTGGGAAAGTTCCCTAATCATGTTGTCTGAAGTCACCATATGGTGGTAATACCTTAATTCTTGAGAACCAATGGCCATGATCTACCCCTGACACAGGACTTCATTCAACTCAAAGTGGACACACAGGGGTATCCTTCAAATTGCTCAATCACTCAAAGTCACATAATGCTTAGCAGAAGCTGATGTCAAGTTGATGTTATTCAACAATCTGTTACTCTGGGTCTTAGCCCCTCCTTTGCATGGGGATTTATGCCTTCCTGACAGATAAACAACAAGAAGCATGAAACAGAACTAATTCTACAGGGACTATTCAGGAGACAAAGCCGTGAGGATTTGTGGATGAGTCCAATGCTTTCGTTTTATACGCATGGCCTACTTGTATGAAAAATAGTGTATGACGTAGTGATTCTATGGCAAATCAGTTAGAGCCAGGACTACAATATACTACTCTTTACTCAACAGGTAACATGGTTAGAACAAGTGTTCTTTGAACCTGTATGTTAGCTCTAAGAAATTTAAACCAACACTTGAGTCTTAAAGAATAAATTGAAATTGCATGGAAACTACCTTTGTAAGGACATTATAACTGCACTAACACAATTATATGCCATATATATTTCTATTTTATAAAGATTTTAAAATTCAAGAAATATATAGAAAAACACGTTAAAATTGACTATTTCATGGAAAATTAAACAAATAAAATGGTAGACATAAAAACCTTTCTAAATTGAAAGTGGAATTAAAACCATTTTGTGATAAAACAAGAGATTTACATGGAAAGCATTTCTGATAAAATAGAAGAAATATATAGAAAAGCATGTTAAAATTGAAAATTATCATGAAAAATAATGCAGATAAAATGGTAGATATAAAAAATTACTAAATGAATCAAAAGAGGAATTACAGACATTTTCTGATAAAATCGGAGATTTACATGAAAAATATTTCTCTTAGTCTATGTCTTTTTTATTGGGGAATTGAGTCCATTAATGTTAAGAGATATTAAGGAATAGTGATTGTTGCTTCCCGTTATTTTTTATGTTATTTAGGAATTTTTTATGTCTACCACTTTTCTCTTTAATTTTCCATGAAAATTGTCAATTTTAGCTTGTTTTTCCATATATCTCTTCTATTTTATCAGAAATATTTTCCATGCAAATCTTCAGTTTTATCATAAAATGTTTTCACTTCTTTTTTTCAATAAAAGAGCATGCTTTTCAAAAAAAGATTTTATAAAATTAGATTTTTAGATATTTTACATTTTATTTTATAAAATGATATTTTTAAAAATAAAACAAATAACTTGATTTTTAAATTCATTTATACTGGTTTTTCTTGTCATCTGAAAAATTATAAGGAAAGAACATAAAGTTAGGTGGGTAGAAGTGGGAGGAGACTCTAAGGAGAGTTGGAAAAGGGAAAAAAAAGAATGTGATTGAACTATATGGTATGAATACAGTGGTAGTAAAATTACAATTAATTAAATTAAAAGTTTTGACAAATATATTTAACAATACAGTTTTTGAAATTATCTCCATTAAAATCAGGAGATGACAGCTATACAAGGTTGTCCTGGAACCCAAGTTTATGTAAGACATAAACAATACAAATGTTGAAAATGTAAAAATAAAATTTAAATGTTAAGTAAAATAAAAGCATTAAAGTAGAAACAGCTATTCAAAAGCAGTGGCTCACATAACCTTTTTCCTAATAGAATGAAACTCATTATAACTTCCAGTTGCTGTTCTTGGGACGTGCAATCCCCTACATTTACACCATCCTGCTCTCTAGTAGAGTTAGAGAAGTGATCAGAGCAATCTCATAATGCAAAAAAATAAAAAAAAAAATCTCAATTTCATCTCAAAGATATGAAATGCAAACTATTCTGTAGTTAATAACTTATCATCCAAAATTTAATGATTATTTCCTCTAATCTTGGGCCAAATCTATAAATTTCATCAGATGAAAAGTAATATTGCACACTTTTTCAGAAATGAGAGCTGAAATGTATATCATAGGGCAATAAGACAACCAGAAGCCTCATAATAAACTGGTTCTGGAGGCAGGTCTCAGCACTTAAAAACTCCTGCTATGCAGTCATAGCTCAGGTCTCAGCCCCCAAGTCACAAGTCAGGCATCCCTGAAACTCTTACAGCTCCACATCTCAGGGATCCAGTGCTCTTTTCAAGCCCCTATCTTGGAAGGTACAGGCAGGTGTACACACACATGCACACACATTCACAAAGACACATATATTCAGATAGATATATAAATAGATAGATAGATACATAGATAGATAGATAGATAGATAGATAGATAGATAGATAGATAGATGATACATAGATAGATAGATAGATAGATAGATAGATAGATAGATAGATAGATACTTTAAGGAAAAACAAACCTCTAACCAGAAAGCCAGCATCATGGTGACAGAGTGTCAAAGGAGTGTGGTTATTTACAGAGACCAGGAACAGTACCTGTGTATAGTTGCTGTAACCATGTCCAACTACCTGTCACATTCACAAAAGACACAAGTACATTATGTGAAACTAGAAAATAGCTACAGTCATATTAAATAATGACTGTTTCCTAAATGTCATTCAGTATTTTTTAAATAGTAGTTTTACCTTGAGGAGTAGTTACTTGCAGATAGCTTGTCTTCTTTAGTAAAAGAGAAAGAAAATGTTTGGGTTTTTCCCTACTTTTCCTATCTACCATTAATGCTTCCCTAAAATTATTTTCAAGTGGTTAGAAACATAGATGGGGGAGATCAAATCTGGCATTCTACTTTTGCATAACCAACTCCCCAAGCACTCTTAGCTGCTAAACCACAAAGCCTGCATCATACTTTCAGAGACTCTGGTAGCTGTGTCTTCTCCCCATCCTCAAGTGTACAGTCCTCAAATGGGATGAACCTAAATGTTTAAGAGGATACTTTTTAAATAGAAATCTGGCCCTGCATTGGGATTACTAGAAGATGAACCTATCATGATCATAAATATCTACATGTAGCTTTTGCACTCTGGTTTCAGTAGTCCAGATCTCCCAGAGTAAGCCTGACAGAAAGCAATATGAGTCTCCATTGTCTTTTAAAAACATTGCAAAAGACTGAATTTTGCATCTCTGTGGACATTGTAGAACAGTCTCATTTTTGCTGTTCTTTATTGATTTGAAACAGTCACAATGTCATACAAATTCAATAGAGTGAAACAGGTAGCCATCCCCCAGATGAAATTATAAAAGAACATGTTTTCTTTCAAAACAGACCCACTTAGGCCCATAGAAAATCAACATAAATGATTGGATTAAGAATCTATACCAGAAATAACCCTACGATAGACATCAGTGCATACCCGCATCTCACAATGGAGTAACATGATCAGTGTTTCCAAGTTCTCTAGGGAAACAGTGGAAGAATCAAGGATAGCTCCCAAAAAGCACTTGCTAGTTTCTGTAGTGACAGCATATATAAAGGGAAGCCATAAGTTTTCCCAGAGCATAAAGGAAGAGGTTATATAGGTGAAACGTGGCTCCTCCCTTGAAAATTATTCCTTTCCCACCGCCCCATGTGCTTTACGTTCAGGAGCCGCCGTCTGCACTGACAGACCGACCTCCATTCTTGATGTGAAGATGGGTCCTCAGTGACCAACTGCTTTTTTTCAAACGGGGTTCCCTTGCATCCTTTGGCAACTGGTTCTTACTTGTTCTCCTCACCTCTTTTCTTTCCCCTTCAATCAAGCTACGCCCTGCCTTGCAGACCTTTGAGGTTTTGGCTTACTTTGTGTTCTTAGCCTCAAATTCCAGCGGAACCTCTCAGCCCAAAGCAGCTATTACTGTTTCTGTAGGATGTGGCTAGTCGGGCAGTCTTCAGTTACCACTTGTAGACCTCCAGACCTTGCTGTGGCCAGTGGGAGGGCCCTGGACACTCTCTGCCTGGGATGGATGACTAAAGCCAAGCACATGACCCAAATTAGCAAAGGAAGGAACAGGGACAGATGGAAAGAATTTCCTTCAAACAAATAAAAGTTTTTTTGGACTCCTCTTTTATGATTCAACTCTTCTGTTGCTCAACTAAAAGTTGGAGTCATAGAAAAGGGGAAAGTTCTTGATGAGTGAACAGCAGGGGAAAAAAAGCTCCCGAGAGTGCTCACCTTTGCTGGAAGAAAATAGAAAAAAGCACTATGACATTAAGAGAGGCCTTCATATAAGTTTATCATAAATGCTACTCATTTGAGAGTCATATGCTCTCTGTCCCATTGGGTTTCAATTTTAGAGAGTGCAAAAGCATTCATGACTACAAGGCTTTTATCTTATGTGCAAACAGAAGGCCCTGGTGAGTGCCCATTTATCTTCTCATTAACAGCCACACAGAAATGCAGCAATATACTTTGAGGGAAGCAGTTTTCCACTCAGTTAGGCACTGAGGAAAAACTAGATCAGGACACTGCTACTGACCAGTGAACTAGGAAAAGGGGGAAGGCTGGCATTTAGAGATTCCTTTAAACGCGGGAGCATTTGACAGGTCTCAGTTGTTGGAAATAGGTGTTGTAAATTCGACTTTCAATTAAAGAAATCATTTCCAAATGACTGTTTGTGAGAGAGCTACCCAGAGCTTATTTGACAGTTCTCAGAAATGGTACCTCCACACCAGTTCATTTTTATTCTTGCTATTTTTTAGAGATAGGGTTTCATTAGGTATCTTAAGATAGTTTTGAACTTGTGGTAATGCTCCTGCCTCAGCCTCTCTAGTGCAATGCAGGTGTAACAAAACCTTGCTTTACTTACCATTTTTTTCTAACCATAGTTCCCAGCCTCAGATTCCAAATTTTTCTAATTTCTACAGCCTTCATGCTAGAGAGTAAATGAAATGAAGCCACTGTCAGTCCCTTAGGTTGACTTGGCTTCCTTCCCTTGTTAGTCTCCATTTTGTTTTCACTTCACAGTGACAATTGCACTTACTAAATATGTCTTTTACTTGACACGATGTTTTCTAGTTCCTTCCACTTCTTGCCAAGCCAGGCTCACAAAGCCAAGTGTAGCATGTTTTCCCACTTATGTGAATTTATCTGGGAGCAGAGACATGGAACGACAAGGGAGACTGAAAGGGAAGTGAAATGACAAAGAGGTTGAACTAGGGGAAGGATAAGAAAGGTTAATGGTGAGTGAAAAAGATGAAGGATGTCACATACAGATGTGAAAAGAGCAAAAGTCCTATATATAATTAACTATAGTCTATTAACTAAAAGTCCTATATAATATACTCACAAAATCCCAGATGATGAATAGGAAAATCAAATGTCCATAACCTTTTAAAGTGGGTTTCTTTAAAAAATACTCTTTAAAAATATCCTAAGGATACATCTGTGTCTGGTGTCCTGGCATTTACCTAGTTCATTCACTGTCACTGAGACAAAATATCCTGATGACATCAGCTTAGGGGAGAAAGGATTTACTTTAGCTCATTGTTTCATCATATCTAGAAGTCACAATAGCATGTTGGTCATGTCTGGAAGACAGTGTACACATGTCTGCTGGTCTCTCTACTCTTACATGTACCGTTGCCCAATTAAAGAGAGTAGTGCCTCAGACTTCCTAATCTGGTCTTCTTGCATAATTAATATAATGAAGAAAATTCACACAGATATTCCCAGTAGACAGGACAATCCAGACAGTCATTTATAAGGGCTCCCTTCTGCAAGTGATTTTATAATTTGTCCAGCTAAGAATTAGAACCAGTGATTTTATGAGGTCCCAGTTGTCAATTCTTGATCTTAGATCATAATCTATTGTTCTGTCCAGGAAAATTTCTCCTGTGCCCATGTGCTTGAAGCTATTCCCCAATTTCTTTTCTATTAGTTTCAGTGTATCTGGTTTTATGTGGAGGTCCTTGATCTACTTGGACTTGAGCTTTGTACAAGGAAATAAGAATGGATCAATTTGCTTTCTTATACAAGAGAACGAACAGTTGAATCAGCACCATTTGTTGAAAATGCTGTCTTTTTTCCACTGAATGGTTTTAGTTCCATTGTCAAAGATCAAGTGGCCATTGCTGTGTGGGTTCATTTGTGGTTCTTCAAATATATTCCATTGATCTACCTGCCTGTTACTGTATCAATTCCATGCAGTTTTTAATCTCTGTAATATAGCTTAAGGTCAGAGATGGTGATTCCCCCAGAAGTTCTTTTATTGTTGAGAATAGTTTTTGCTATCCTGGGTTTTTTCTTATTCCAGGTGAATTTGGAAACTGTGATCTCTAACTCTATGAAGAATTGAGTTGGAATTTTGATGGGGACTGCACTGAATCTATAGTTACTTTCAGCAAGATGGTCATTTTTACTATATTATTCCTACTAATCCATGAGCATGGGAGAGCTTTCCCATCTTCTGAGACCTTCGATGTCTTTCTTCAGAGACTGAAATTCTTGTCATATAGATCTTTCACTTGCTTAGAGCCCCACCAAGGTATTTTATATTATTTGTGACTGTTGTGAAAGCCATTGTTTCCATAATTTCATTCTCAGTCTGTGTATCCTTTGAGTTGAGGAAGGCCACTAAGTTGTTTGTGTTAATTTTATATTCAGCCACTTTGCTGAAGTTGTTTATCAGGTTTAGGAGTTCTCTGGTGGAATTTTTGGGGTCATTTAAGTATACTATCATATCATCTGCAAATAGTAATACTTTGACTTCTTCCCTTCTAATTTGTATCCATTTGACCTCTTTTTGTTGTCTAATTGTTCTGGCTAGGACTTCTAGTATTATATTGAACAGATATGAAGAAAGTGGACAGCCTTGTCTAGTCCCTGATTTTAGTGGGATTACTTCAAGTTTCTCTCAGTTTAGTTTAATGCTGGCTACTGGTTTGCTGTGTATTGCTTTTACTATGTTTAGGTATGGGCCTTGAATTCCTGATCTTTACAAGACTTTTATCATGAAGAGGTGTTTGATTTTGTCAAATGCTTTCTCAGCATCTAATGAAATAATCATGTGGGTTTTTTTTTCTTTGAGTTTGTTTATATAGTGGATTACATTGATGGATTTCCATATATTGAACCATCCCAGCATCCCTTTGATGAAGCCTACTTAATAATGGTGGATGATGATTTTGATGTGTTCTTGGATTCAATTGGCAATAATTTTATTGAGTATTTTTGCATTGATATGAAAATTCATAAGGAAATTGGTCTGAAGTTCTCTTTCCTTGTTGGGGCTTTGTGTGGTTTAGGTATCAGAGTACTTGTGGCTTCATAAAATGAATTGGGTAGTGTTCCTTCCATTTCTAATTTGTGGAATAGTTTGAAGAGTATTGGTACTAGGTCTTCTTGAAGATAGATAGAACTCTGCACCAAACCCATCTTTATCCTGACTTTTTTTTTTTTTTGGTTGGGAGACTATTAATGACTGCTTCTATATCTTTAGGGGTTATGGAAATATTTAGATCACTTATCTGATTCTCATTTAATTTTGGTGCCTTGTATCTGTCTAGAAAAGTGCCCATTTTATCCAGACTTTCCAGTTTCGTTGAGTATAGGCTTTTGTAGTAGGATCTGATGGTTTTTTTTTTTTTTTTTTGACCTCATAAAATTGCAAAGCTTCTGTAAGGCAAAGGACACTGGTGATAGGACAAAATAGCAACCAACAGATTTTGAAAATATGTTTACCAACCCTACATCCAATAGAGGGCTAATATCCAATATATACAAAGAATTCAAGAAGTTAGACTCCAGAAAACCAAATAACCCTTAAAAATGGGGCACAGAGCTAAACAAAGAATTTTCAACTGAGGAATACCAAATGGCTGAGAAGCACCTAAAGAAATGTGCAACATCTTTTATCTTCAGGGAAATGCAAATCAAAATAATCCTGAGAGTCCACCTCACACCACTCAGAATGGCTAAGATCAAAAACTCGGGTGACAGCAGATGATGGCAAGGATATGGAAAAAGAGGAATACTACTTCATTCTGGTGGGGACGCTCACAGTCAGCCAATGGACTAAGCACAGGTCCCCAATGGAGGAGCTAAAGAAAGGACCCAAGGAGCTGAAGGGGTTTGAAGTTCCAGAGGAGGAACAACAATATGAACCAACCAGTACCCCGAAAGCTCCCAGGGTCTAAACTGATAACCAAGGAGTACACATGGAAGGACCCATGGCTCCAGTCACATATGTAGCAGAGGATGGCCTTGTCAGACATCAATGAGAGGAGAGGCCCTTGGTCCTGGGAAGGCTCCATGCCCCTGTGTAGGAAAATGCCAGGATTGGGAAGCAGGAGAGGGAAGTTTGTGAACAGGGGTAGTGGGCATGGGATAGGGGGTTTTCTGAGGGGAAATGAGGAAAGAGGATATCCTCTGACATGTAAATAAAGAAAATATCTAGTAAAAAAAATTTTAAGTTGGAAACTCCCAGCTATATTTGATTTTAGTTGTAATTCTACTTGTACTGATGGAGGACATAGCAAAGAAGAGCTAATATCAATCAAATGATAGTTGATATTAAAAAGCATTATGTTAAAAAAAGAATGAAAACCAGTCCTCACAACATACGTCTATGGCAGGACTGTGTTTTAAGAAAGCAGAGCCACAGCCAGGCGGTGGTGGCACACACCTGTAATCCCAGCACTCTGGGAGGCAGAGGCAGGCAGATTTAGGATTTCGGATTTCGAGGCCAACCTGGTCTACAGAGTAAGTTCCAGGGCAGCCAAGGCTATATAGAGAAACCCTGTCTCGAAAAAACCAAATCCAAAAAATCAAAAAAAAAAAAAGAAAGAAAGAAAGAAAGAAAGAAAGAAAGAAAGAAAGAAAGAAAGAAAGAAAGGGAAAGGAAAGGAAAGGAAAGGAAAGGAAAGGAAAGGAAAGGAAAGGAAAGGAAAGGAAAGAAAAGAAAAGAAAAAGAAAACAAAAGAAAACAAAAGAAAAGAAAAGAAAACAAAAGAAAAGAAACCAGAGCCACAAGCAGCTAAAGGACTTAAATGTTCAAGACCTTCTCAGGAAGTTGAGTAACAGAAAAACAGCAACCAAACTCTACCAGCAAATCATAAATGTCACAGAGAAAACCACCTACATGGACATTTTCACAATACATGAATTTAGGAAAGTTTGCCACAGCTGAGAAAATCAATGCTTGACATCACTGCACTGGTATGAGAGAATAAATCAGACTCCTCAGTTCTGAGTGCTGTGTACTAATACTATCCCATCCGGCCACAGTGCAGACCATGTGTGGACTACCTGTAGTCACACTCAATGATGTCTCAGTCTAAACTTATATATTCAGCAAGTTAGGCAGAAAATTATGCAATCTATGAGCACATTACAGTTGTTCTGGCCTTGGAGCTGCAAGCGAAACATGAAGACTTTCCCACTCTTTGATTAAAGATGGTCTGCTCACCTGCATCTAAGTGAGCTGCAAACTGGAGACAATATTACATAAACCATGGCCCCTCGTTAATAGTCACTTTGGAAATTCCCAAACTGTAATGAGGGTTAGCATAGACACTGTGGTTACCAGGCAAGCAGAGGGTCCAAACCACCTCAGAAAGATTCCAAAAACACATTCTGTGTCACAGTTTCAAAACAAAGCCAGTAATATTTTAATCCCTTACCACAAGGATATATCTAGCATTGTCGTGATGCCAGTTACTTAGAGAAAAGAGTCTGGATTTTCCTGATTCTATCAGCTCATTGATATTGAAAACAAACTAAAATATGCATTGTATAGGATAGCAAATGAAAGCATTGCTAACAGATGTAGCCCTGCCTCAGTCACTAATGATAACCCAAGACCATTGGTTGGGTTTTAATGTAAGGCTTTCCAGAATGTTCACTTGATGATATCACCACATGCTCTGAAGTGCCTTTTAAGTTACCATAAAATCCACTGAAAAATACGCAGGACTGAAAACATCCTTCTTCATTGGACTTGAGGATTTTAAAGTTCCAAGTTCTTAAGGACATCCTCTTTGTCTTGTCTTGTAATAAGAAATGCCAAACTTTTCTGAGAAAAATCTCCCTTTTTATATTAAGAAGTTAATATTTACAACAAAGACTTATATAACAAAAATTCTGTATGGCAATCACAAACCCTAAATCAATGGTGGCAGAGAAGGCTAACAATAACTGGGGTTTTCCCTGACCAGTACCAGATGTCAGAGGTACAGCACCATCGCCTTGCTCTCAGGTCCCCCCTGTTTGTCATTGGTCCCTGGGGCTGATCCATAGACAGGGTAAAGACTTGAGCCCCACCCTTCCCACTCAAAAAGAAGGGGCTCTCTAACCATAGATGTGGAGAGAACCCCTTTTCATCTTTCAGTCTCCTTTTGTGGACAGTAATTTGGCTTCTATTTTTAGAGAACTCACCATGATTTTTGCTTTTAATATTAAGAAATGTTTAAAAATCTAGTGGTTTTCACTTTTGAATCCAAGCTCCAAAACAACCAGCTTGCTGCCTGCTGCTTTAGTTTCTCCTTATTAAATTTGGCTCTGGATATTTTATTCGACCTAAGGTGACCAGTACCATAGCACAAAGTGTCCATATCCTGAGAATTCCCAGATTGCAGGAAGATTGGGGTTAATGATTATCCCAAATAAAATTCACTCTCATTAATAACTATCACCTATGTCCCCAAGTTCCCCTGGCAAATGCATACCATCTTCTTAATACCAGGATGCGCATTCTCCTTTGCCTCTGCAAGCATACACCCGTGCACATACAACACACACACACACACACACCTTTTCTTTATTTCACTCTCAATATTGTTTGCTAAACCTTGTCTCTAAAAAATAGTGTGATCTGCTTAAAGGGAGAAAAAGCATAAAAACATTTAACAATTTTTACTAAAACTATATTGAGTATATTAACACAGGCAGGAATAAAGCAGGACAATGCCTAAACTCCTGTGACCAGCACTGTAATGGAGACATAATAGAGTTTTTCTGACTGCAGTGGAAGGAGATGGCATAAGTGTAACTTTTAAGTACTCAGGCTAAATGTTTATATCTGATCTTTGTTCTTCTACAGATAAGAGACAACTGTCCCCGCTAAGTACTTATATCAAAGTCAAGAGTGAAAACACTATGCTACAAACACAAAGACTGCCCATTTGCTAATGGTCATCAAGCTAGTCAGTGGCAGATTTGGGATTCAGAGCTCTCTCTTAAACCATCACCACTTTTATCCAGAGAAGAGTAGATGCACACAGTACTCTGCATGGAAAGAACTCGAGCATTGTTGAACAGATGAGTCCACTGCTCAGACTGAACACTATCAATGCAGGCAAACTTAACAGGCAGACAAGCAGGCAGAGAACCGAGTGTTGGGAGATCCAGCTATCCTCACATAGGGGAATAGCCAGAAGTGCAGACATTTCTGGGACATGGCTGGTGAGTCTGGAAGGACAATAGAATGTTAATAACTTAAAGAAAACTCTACCTAAGAAATATTGTTAGAATTCCTTAGCAGTGTTGTTGGAACCACCTTATAGTTGTAATAATAATAAAATGAAAGCTGTCATTTTAATATCTGTCAAATACTGTACCCTGGATTCTAAATGTTTTGTTAAACTTACTGTTTTCAATAGATCCTGAATAAAGTTTCAGAACAGCCCTACCTTAAAACATAAGAAGATTGAAGAACAGGTGAATTAATAATTAAAAAATAATTACCAGCTTGTCCATAGCTGAATTTTGAAGACTGCCCTGTCATAAAGGAAACTTCTTGCAGTAGTATGTGCAAACCCCAATGCTTCAAAGGTCAATGCTCAAGTCCATCTATGCTGAGTAACAGCATGGTTTGAACCCAAGCTCTTCATCAATTTTGCCAGAACTGATTGTCCACTGTGTCCCTGGCATACAAAGGGGAGGATGCTCTGAGAGTTGACCTCTTGTCAGAGTCTGACGTTGCTAGGAAGGAGAACCTATGGATAAAAGAAACTGTTGGTCAATAAGGAGGAAACAAGATGGATCCCAGGCAAAAGGAATAGCATGCTTGAAGCTGAAGACAGATCCAATAGAAGAGGAAGAATTCATGGAACCAAAGGAGAAGAAACAAGGAGGCTGGTAATTCAATGAAGAGAGATCACAGGGGCCAGCCCTGTAAGATTCAGTGTGCATGAAGCACTTAGTGCCTCAAGTGAAGGCACTACATGATAAGGCAAAGTTCCAAAGCAATTATTTTTTTAGTGTCGAAATTACCTCAGAAAGTAATAGGTTTCCATAGGGGTATTTATGTATATTTTATTTAGATTCATCCTTCCTGACCTGGGCTTCCCAATGTTAATCCTTTGCCCTCTGCAGCCCACTTCTAGGTATTCTAACTAGAGCCCAAATAAAAATTTCAAATTTAACCATTCCCCATAAATTTTTAAAAGGGCTTCTCAAATAGATTTTCTTGTTTGTCTGTATTGAGATGATCCTTCTGTACTAAGCACAAATATTCTTTTGCTACATGTAGGTGGATAAAAACAATGTAGCATGTTAAATGACTTTTTCTCCTACAATTAGTGAGATCATCATTAGCTTTACCTTCCCGTTTAATTATGTAGCATAACCGGTCCAAGAGGCCTTTTGACACTCCATATCCAGGTAGAATGTGATTCTGGGCATGCACAGATACATGCCTGTGTGAATGGAGATGTGGAATGTTGGGAAACTCCCTGGAGATCTTTGAATCACTATGACAAACAGGTCATGAATCTGTTTTCCACTGCTTGCCTATTTGCTGTCGCTGTGATACTTATTGCTCCTGCCTCTATAGTTTGCTATCTCTGGCCTTAGAGTAGTAGCCCCTTCTACTTAGTCACGTTCACCTTGACTCTGCATGAAAATCTGTGTCTGCTTCCCAGACATCTGTATAATCCCTGCAAGGCACTCAGCTCCCAAACCCTCATCTACTGGGTTTTCCGTGCCTATACTGCTACCTCCCACCCATGCAGAAGCAACAATGATTGCCTCAATGAAAGAGACAGAAATTCTAGCTGCCTGCATCTAATACATGCCTGCCTCCACCCCACCCCCATCACATTCCATCACATCATAAACATGCTACATTGCCAATTAATCAATGTGTTTCGTTGTGTTGGGATATTCTGACAGGCAGTCTTCCCAAAACGTCAAACAGAAAGTGAGGTAATTACATCTGTTTTCTATCCTTTAACCGTTCTAAAAATAAATAAATAAAAGGAAGGAACTTTAGGCAGTAAGTTTAAAAGTTGGATTCTAACCCCCCCCCAGAACTCCCACCCCCACATGGCCACCCCATCCTCCCAACCCCGCCCCCCCCCAAGCCTGCCTTCCTTCTTTTCTCCTTCACCTACCCCACTGGGGAAGGAAAGCAAAATCTTCTCATCCCATCATGCTGGCTGCACTTTCCCAGTCTAATACCCTCCAACCTTCTTGCAGCTCTGAACCTCAAAAAAAAAAAAAAAAAAAAAAAAAAAAAAAAAAAAAAAAAAAAAAAAACGGTTTCAAGAGGGGAACCTATGACCTGAGAAAAAGACCTAATTCTGGGGATAGAATTACTCAGGCACCTTGGAAGTGCAAATACCAGAATGAAGACCCATTAGTTAATATGCTAAAATTAAATACTCAGGAATTTTTTTTCTTGAAAACTAGATCTCTTTATATGCCATCCAGAGAAGCTATAGATTGGATTTCTTCCAGCCTACTGCAGTGCTGAGAGTCTTAAACAACCTTGCAAATTTCTCTGGGTGATTCCTATTCCATGAGCTGGAAGCTTGGTACGGTAATCTGACAGGAACAAATTAAAGCAGGTACCGTTTCCCTCTTTTTTTTTTTTTCCTTAAAATACATATTTTGCCAAACCTAAGCTCATCCATGCACAGGCTTTCCTCCTATGTCTTTTTCCTCTTTTTCAGCTCCCTTTGCTTCCCTTCCTTTCTTTTCCATTTAACCCTCTAGCTGACTGCCTATTGCTCAGAAAACCTGGTCCTGGTAGCCTTCAATTAACATGCATTGCACATTATAACACAGAAAAAAAAAACTGTGAGAATTCTATGCTTTCAAATATGACTCCTATTCAATGCTTCAGTCTAAAAATTACTCAGATTTCTGCAAAGTTACACGCTTTCTCACCAATTATCTGGAAGACCCTGAGAATGGTACCGACATCAAAGCCCAGCCTAATGACACAGAACACCTGGCCACAGCGACTGCAAGCATCTCTCAGCTGTGCTCCATTTGGCAAAAAGCTATTTCCATCTCAGTCACAGCATAACAAAGGACTAATTGATGGCAGTATTTTTTTTCCATCTCTCAAAAAATAAATTGAGCCAACCCCACAAGCTCATCTAGAGGAATTAATTAGGGAATAGGAAATCTCCAAAGCCATCCTTAAATTGAGATTGAACAAAGCCCAGGGAACAGATGGCTTTTCATCCGAATTCTTTAAAAACCTTTCGCTCTCGACTAATTCCCTTACAGGAATGAGAACAAACTGGCAAATGAATTTGAGCAAACCATGTCACCAGGTGTTCAGGTCCCCAAAGGTTTCTTCTGCTCTTGGAAAAACAAAAAGAAAAAAGAAAAAAGAAAAAAAAACCCAACAGGTATCCTCTTCACCGATATTATTATGATTTCATTTGTGTGTGAGTGCTCCCCCAAGGGCTCATTTTGAGTCTCTGGGCATTTCTTACTACCTAGCTAGAGAAGGATTCCGTTAATTGGTGCAGCTGATTGTGAACAACTGCTCAGAGCTACGGGCTCTGTCAGCATACACCAAACAGCTGAGAATGAGGTCATCGCACATGTAAGGGAGAAACATGGCCAATGATTTCTTTATTTTGTCCCAGGTATCTAGAGATTTCAGGAGCAAAGGTTGAAAGCAGAATGTGCTATCCCAATAGCTAAGCAGATGGTTTTCCTCTACAGACTTGGCATGCAAACGCATAGTTAGAGAGAAGTATGTGCCTCCTATGTGAACAGTTAGCAAGGACCTGCCCTACAGTTTCCTGAGCATGACCAGTCTGAACGTGTGCTTTCCCCAACCCTGTGATATCTAAATGTTGAAACCAAATCTGGTAGAATTTTTAAAACATTTTGCTTTGTTGCCCCCCATTTTTGGTGGATAAAATTAAATGCATTTGTTGAATACTATTGATTCAAAATATGTATATTGTGTGATAGACCACTGTGGATAATTAACATGTGGCTTCCTTGAGACAGGTCTGAAACTGTAGGCTTAGAATAGCAGCTTTTAGGAACTCAAGTGAAAAGAACCAAGCATTTGAGCCTATGCTGGGCTAATTAGTGAGTCCTGTTTCAAAGACTAAAACAAAACAATTAAATTGGTTTTTAAAATTATGCCTTACCTAAGAAAATTTTCAAGTCTTCGGCAGGAAGAGTTACCTGTTGCCAGCAATTTAAAAACCCATGATGGTTAACTACATTCTCTGCAATTCACAACAGAATAGCTTCTCCAACCTATTGGAATTTTTGATGTTTTTAATTTTCTTTCTTTCTTTCTTTCTTTTTTTTTTAGTAGGGCATACATATCCCATGGCACGTGTGTGGAAGTAAAAGAACAGCCTTCAGGTATCTGCTCTCGTCTTCACCATGTTGAGGCAGGGTCTCCTTGTTTCTGCTCTGCTGCATTCTCCTAGCTAACTGGTCCATGGAATTCTGGGAAATTTATCTGTTGCCACCTCCCATTTTTCTAGAGAAGTACTGGGGATAATGATCGCTAGCATCAGATCCTGTAGTTTTCTCATGGGTTCTGGGGAGTAATTAAAGTTCTCAAATTTCTATAGCAGTTTTCTGGGCTGAGCCATCTCATCAGCCTGAACTTTCATATTCTTTGACCAACATTTCCCTTCTTTTCCTTTACCAGTGTCCCAGGCCCTGGTAAATAGCACTCTACTATTATACGATCTATTTCTGTGATAGTAGAATAGTTATATATTTTACAGGTATTGAAGATCACTATTTGTCATTTGGCTTTGTGTAGCATTAATAGATGTCATCTAGATTCTTCCAAGCATTTGCACAAGATCACATTTCCTTCTTCCCATGGCTATATATATATATATGAAATGAAATATATATATTATAAATAATAAATAATATATATTTCACCTTATCTATTTAATTGTCAAAGTACACTTAGTTGATTCCATACCATAGTCTCATATTTAGTACTGCAATAAATTTGGGAGTGCTGCTTTATCACCATAAATGATACAATTTCCTTTGGATACACACACAAAGTGTGATTTCTGTCTCATATGAAATTTTTATTGTTAACTTTTGGAAAAAAACACTCACAACTAATATCACCTACAGCACCTTTTCCCAAATTCTTGCCAACACTTTTTTTTTTTTTTTTGTCTTTTGGGTCATCAGGTCTGAAATTATTTCTCACTGTGATTTCAATTTGAATCTCACTGTTGATTAATGATGTCAAAAACTTTTTCACAGACCTTGAAGTTCTCATGCTGTGGTACCCTTTGGTCCTCATTCTGGGTGGATTAGTCCTTTAGGGCTCTGGCATCCATCTACCTCTTCCTGTTCTCTCCTGTGTTAGAGAACATTGGGCTGTGTCTCATCTTTATCATATCCTTCTCATCCATCTACACTTACATAAGCATACTGCATCTATTAAGAATATTAAAATCTTAACTAAAATTAATCAGTTCCTACCCACAATGCCCTGCAATAAAGAGTCAATACCTCAATCCCTGAATTATAATATGGGGAGTGGCTGGGAAAGAGAAATGGAGACCAAAATCTAAGCAAATGCCTTCAAGCTGAATCCAGTGAGGCTACAAAATCATACCACAAGTTCATCTACAAACCTAATTTTTAAAACTCGATCATTCAGTTTGCTTCAGTATTTGTAGGCAAAAAGTACATTTAATTATTCCATGCATCTAAGTCTAAAATGAAAAGAATTCATTATAGATGTTGATAAAACCCAGCAACATGATACACATAAGAAGGTTTGCCTTTCATCTCTATGCCTCAGCATTTAGTAGATTCTAATGAATTTGGGGTAATTATTAATTATGGAAATCAGTAGAAAATGAAATAAGTCTGCTATGATTAATTTCAAGAACCTGAAAGGTAGAGATGAGGCCACTGTGATAGGATGACGTTAAGCATCACAATGAAAATACTTTTGTATTCCCATTAAACCTAGAATTTTTGCTTGTTTTGTGGATTTATTTTTTTTGTTTCTTTTAATATATATATTCCATGCATTTTTATGTGTGTCTGTGGGGGGGGGGGAGATGTGTTTGCACATGTAAGAGTGGTGTTGGACGAGTCAGAATTTGATATCCAATATCTTTCCCCTATCATTTTACCAAACTGTTCTTGGAAACTATTTCTTTGAGCTTGAAGCATGTAGATTTAACTAGCTTTGCTGTTTAGGAATCTACCTGTCTCTATCATCTCCAGTATTGGGAATACAGACACACACCATTAAACCACACTTTTATATAAGGACTAAGATATCAGTTTCTTACACTTGCACAGAAAACGCTGCACCCTGTATTCTGTGAGCCTTCTCCACAGCCCCTAGTTTAGGCTTGACATTTTTTACAGATGAGAGTAAAGTGAACTGACATAGCAAAGAAAGATGCCTTTATGAAATTCTCTCTATATGCAAAAAAAGTTTTATATACATTTCTGCACCTGAGCAGCAGAAAATACTTCTCTGTATATAAGAATGAATACTGATGTCAGCATTCAAGAAGAGTTTCTGTTTATTTACAAATTCTATACTGTGTTCTCACATTTTGCTCATGACAGCTTTTTCAAAGGCAATACCTCTACTCCATTGACCAGAAAGCTGGTCTTATAGTTGAATATGTGTTAAAATTTGAACATTACAGTGTATGTCTGCAATATTAGTCCACCAGGCTTTGAACTATGTCATGAGTAACCTTGTCTGTGAATGTCCAGTAAAAAAAATGGGAAATGAGAAATCCTATAAATAAGAAAGCGGTCTTGCTGAGTTCTGACTTTTAGGAACTGCTAACCTTATAGCCCAGCTCCATCACTCCTAACTCCATCTTTTGGAGACAGTGTATCATTCCTAGATTATTATCATGTATGTCCCTCTCTCCAAATCAGAAAGCACTCACTCATTAGCCCCAGGATTACAGAAGATTGATTTCCAAGGAGACATTAACATAATAAGAATTGTTATAAGTACTTAGAAGTATATGGAGTTAGGTGAATGTTCGTTTCTAAGGTTTTTGTTTGGTATGGTTTGGTTTGGTGTGGTTTGGTTTGGTTTGGTTTGGTTTAGTTTGAAGTTTGAGGCACAATTTAAAATTTTAAATATCTTTTTCATCTGACAACTATAGCTCAGGTCAGAATAGAAGGGCTGATTCACATTTTCAGAAACATCCTACACCAGGATTAGACATTCATGTTTCTTAAATAGTAATACTCTGACTTCAAGAAAGCTCATGCAAATACTGAAATAACAACTCATAATAAAAATCTAAAGTTCTCTATTAAATATGAGTGTTTCATACATGGGTCAAAAATCTCTATTTTACAATCTGTACAATGATTGATCTACAACCATTGTCAATTTCTTTATCTTGTCAAATATAAGATAGTTCTTTCCAGTGGTTTGATTTCCTACCATGTCTTTGAGGGTTTAATTAAAGGGTATTTATCTTAACTTGTTATGAATCAACAATATATTCTGACTTCATTTAGTCATTTTCTAGAATCAGTGTATGATGCGCTAGATATTATCAAGACTTAACAAAGAAAATGTGCTTCTGTGGTTCTCCATCCCCTGTCTTCTCTCACCATTGTCTCCACTGGTTTTGTTTGGTTGGTTGGTTTGGTTTTTTCAGTTGTTGTTTTGAAATCCGCCCTCACAGTGTCTTCCCTTATCCCATGTTTCATCTGTCCTTTTGCCTACTGTACATCCTTCTTTAATACCTAATATTATCATCTTTTGTTCTCCTTTCTAGATGTTAGACTCTCCACACACACCTGTTTACATCTATAGAAGTGCCCATTAAAAGCCATGGACCCCCTATGAAGGAGGAGTTCATTTTTTCCCTGAGTTTGGATCCCTTTCTAGGCCCGCTCATTTTCCTACACACTTTATGCTTTCATTTTTCTGCACAGCTGAACCATATACCATGGTACCTATGTCCCACATTTCATTATACATTCACCTGGTGACATCCAGCTAAGCTTGTTGCTTTTCTTTCCTATTGTCAATGTAGCACCCATAAACATATGATCAAGCGTCTCTATAGTCAAGTATGGCTGAGTCAATTCTTTTCCTTGGAAATGTTAGCAACCACATTTTTAAAAAAAAACTTTTGAAACTTTTTATTACTTCGGTGAGACATTTAGCAAACAAATTATTTCCAGTCAACGACACCAATAAAGTATGGCACCATAGGTGATTTACATGAGAGGCCATTCCCATAAAAAGAGTTGAATATATTTCATTTGGTTCTAATTAAGCACAAAGAAATTACAGATGCACATAATCTTTGGTTGATGCCACTAGTTTATTTACAATCCATATCCAAGTATAATATATGATTATATATTCTCATACTACAGTGGCCTAAGCCTTCTGTAAGAATTGTAAGTGGCCTCCCTAGTACCCTGAGAGGGTCTACTTTCTCTCCTCCACAACTTCATCTGTGCCATCCATTATAAAAATGGTCAAGACATGTAAAAATTCATATGACTCAGCCATACTTGACTATAGAGATGCTTGCTCATATGTTTAGGGGTGCTAAGAGAACAAAGATGATAGTTGGCCCCATTTTGAAAATAAATAATGATGTCTGCATTTTTTTAAAATTCTCAGTTACATATTTTGTGGGAAGATCATTAAATTAAAAGGCAATAATAGTTCGAGACATTTGTGGATATTGTGTGGCTTCATCTCAAGCCAGAAACAACATTTAAAAAAAATTCTTGAGACTTTTACTGTCACTGATTTGGCGAGACATTTAGCAAACAAATTGTTTCAGAATTCTGACGTCAATTAAATATGGGGCCCAGGATGATGAGAATGTTCCAGAAGTGTAGACTACGGGTTGCTCATGCTGCCTTCAGAATTGATAAACTCTTGTGTGCTCTTAGTAATGAAGGGTAGGTGATAATTACTTAAGAGTCAAGGTTATTGACATGATTCCAGAAATTAGTGTTCTCATTCACTTAAAAATTTAAGAAGATATGAAATATTTTTTTATCTCGGGAAATATAAAGTTCTCTTTTCTAAATTTCCAACTTATTGAAGGTAGCTATTTAAGGAAATTTAAGTCTGCAGACCCACACCACTTCTAGGTTATATTTAAAATTTTGTTTTCACATTTCTTACTTGATCCTAAAGTTCAACTTTTTGTAGATATCTTCAGATTTCTATTTCACAAATAATCAAACTAAATATAAAGCCAAAATTTTATATGTAAGGACAGTGTTTCCACATTTACCCACTAATTGGAATTATCTGAAGGGTTTAAAATATACTGAAGACTCTGCCAAACTCAATGTACTTTATGAATTCTATAAGACAAGTTGAAGTTCAGAATTATTATTATTATTACTTTTGGTTTTGTGGTTCTTTCGAGACAGGGTTTCTCTGTGTAGCCCTGGTTGTCTTGGAACTCACTTGGTAGACCAGGCTGGCCTCAAACTCGGAAATCTGCCTGCCTCTGCCTCCCAGTGCTGGGATTAAAGGTGTGTGCCACTACTGCCCGGCGAGGTTCAGAATTTTTAAGAATTTTAGTCATCTCTAAAATAAAATCAATTTTGGAGGCTCTTGGTGTACCCATGTTCCTTTATTTGGAAATTGTCAGAAGTTGCTATGCATTTCGTCAAGAATAACATTGGATGTGGATGTGTGTTCAGTAAACAATAGTGTTCAACCTTCTCGTGATTACACATTCAGAAGAGACATATTGGCTCTGGTGATAATCTGTTTCTTAGTGAAGAACCACACCCCACTGTAATCTTCCACCTTCCTCCTTGGACAATTACTTACTTCCTTTTAGTCCTTAAGATGTCAACAGGTTCTGTAGCCTCTCAGGCAGCCCTGCTAGCACTAGAGAAGGTGGGTCAGGTAGCCAAAGCCTTGTCTGATCATGATACTGTCTCCAGTGAGAAAGCTGACAGCAGGTACTCAGTGCCTGGGATGTTGCAACAAGGCAAAAACCATGAGCAGACAAAAACCCCTAATTGGTAGGTTTCATAGCCTGAGTCTTCTTAAGTGACTCAGGTTTTGAACAGTAGTAAGAACTTGGAAGATGGATGCTTTCTTCCAGTCTCATGAGGCATGTTCCTAAGGGAGTGTTGTCAAGTCAACCAAACTTGTGCTTTCCTATTAAATGTGCTCATCTCTACCTTGAGAGGCCTGAGGTGCTCCCAGGAGCTCCTGGCAGAGCTGCACTAGTGACAGCACAGAGTTTTGACTGTTTTCTCTTCAGCTGCATCGAGGACCAGCTGTCAGGTTTCTACTGGCTGGTGTCAGCTAACCATTTAATTAGGAGCTGAGCCTTGGCTTTCTTAAAAGACCAAGGCTCATTCTTAATTCTTAAGGCTGTACTTCTGTGGTACAGGGTCACTTCAGTGTGACAGGCTGTGTTCTTGGGGTAGCAGGCTCTACCTACCCCTGGAGAGTTTTCACTGTCCTGTGTTACTTGTTTACTTGATAACCAGTGCATCCTTCTCTCAGCAAAGAGAGAAGTGTTTCTGGGCTTGTGTAATGCCTATGTAACAGAAACAGAAGCTACAATTTGGGCAAAATCAGAGAGAAAATTAACATTTTGTATTTATTTTGAGAAGGAAAGAGGCAGGATGAGCCAAGCATGAGCCCCTGGTGCTTTGTCAGTATTAGACCTCGCAAGTTTTTCTCTAAATGCGGTCTGGCCAAGCCTCAAGTACCCCTCAACTTTTAGGTCTGAAAAACTGTTCAAGTCCCCCCCCAAGTCCCAATCTCAGACAAGGGAGGCCAGAATGCTCTGTTAAAGTCCCATATATGGGGACAGAGATATACTCCCCTACCCTTCGGCCTCTTCTGCCCCCTCATTATCCTCACAAAGCCTTCAGCAACTTCAGACCAGGCCAGGCCAGGCTCAAGTGACTGAGCCACTGTCTGTCCTGGGGGTTTGCTGAAGAAAAGATGTGTTCTCTCACTGGGGAAGGCTCTGCTTTCCTTACAAGTCCTCTGCAGTCTGACCAGTACTGAGAAGAGGAAAGGGAAACCCCACTTTGGTAAAAGAAAAAACAAGGAAAGGCCATAAACAAAGAAAGACTTGTGGTTTATTTTGTAATTTTTTAAAATAAATACACTTTATATTAAAGAAAAAAAGACACAAATTCTTGGTTCTAGTTGTGGATTCACATTCCATTCATGCTCAACAGTCTTCTTGCTAATTGGAATGATGATAATATGCAAATTTAAAAAGTATTCTTCCCATGCATGTTTAAGTTCATAGATGTTTTTGCATGGGTACTTAATACCTTGGGAGAGTCTATGTAGCCTAAAACAGGTGAGGCAGAAACACACAGCTGTGGTTGAAGGACTTATGGCCATAAAGGTAGCAAAGCCAAAATTGAAGCCCAACTCTACTGTAACTTCCAAGCTGATAATCCATGTTACCACAAGGCACAACATATTTTCAATATCTCTGAATCATGAAATAAAATATTTTCATCTAATATTAAAAAATCCTTTTTTCTCAAATTAATTGACACAATTAATTTGAGTTAAATTCCTTGGTTGAAGCTTTCGGCTTTCTTTTTATCCCAGTTTATAACCTGATATCCTGTGCTACATTTTTTACATATCTTATTGTATCTTTACTTGACAGCAGGGGATAAATATAAGCCCCTTCATTGAATCTAGTGCTCTGTGATTTCTGCTACTTGCTGAGGAAATTTTTAAGGTAATGCGCAGAAGATAGATTTGAATATAAATGAAATTCTGCTACTGTAAGTCCCAAACACTTCCTGAGTTTGGGACCTAGACACACAGATAGCCTTGCTAGAGTAGGTAAGGAGAAAGCTGATATTCTATGAGTTTCATCACAGAACAAATCATAACCATAATCAGTTATGCATTAAGAAACAGTGTGACAGAATATAGCAATTCAACAAAGGAACCCATCCAAAGCATCCAAGTATGTATTTCTTAAAAATTAATTTCCCCTTTAAAAATGTCCACTCCTCATTCCTATCTAATCTGAAAAAGAAAAGATGCTATTATCAATGCCTTATATGTAGGAAAATAATCATCACTCATTTTTAAACCAGGACACAAGCAGACCACAGTGCAGACAAAGCTGAAGGAGGTATGGAGTGGAGATTCTAACACATTATCTTAAAGGCAAAGATACAAAATTTGAGTGAAAGACAAAGCAAAAGATGGCAAGGTTAAAGGAGAAGGACAAGGAGGGTGTGGAAAGCAGAACTGTAAATGCAGAGATTCAACTACCAAGTCAATTTCAATCATTTCTGAGATGAATAAATATTAAGCAGTGATGAAAATATTAGCCACTTTGATTACAATGACACTATTCTAAAGTCTCCTGTGCAGCCAAGCTTAAAGCGAGAGCTCTGAGGATATGCAGAGGCTCTTCTTCCATTCAACTGCTTGAAACAGAGCATAAAGAAATACCAGACCATTCATGAGCCAAAATTCTTCTCCCACCAGCTCTACAGTCACAAGTAAAGACTGGAAGTCCTTCTCAGACACAATGACTCAGGGTATGTGTGACCCATGTATTTGTCTTGAAAATAAAATTACTCAAAGAGGTGCTTCATTTGACCAATAAATGAATCAAAACCAAGAAACTAACTCAATTAGAGGGCTTGTGTGGTTCAGAAGAAAAGGTAATGAGTAATGAATGGCCTCAGCGCAAATGGTGTCTGAGTAACAGTCATAAGCACCACTATAAAATTTGTCAATTATCAAAAAGGGATTCTTGGATAGGAAAAAGAAAATTTCATATTGCTTAAAAATAAATAAAAGGTTCTGGGTGTGGTGGTATATACGAGTAATCCCAGGTCTCAAGAGATTGAAACAAGAAGACTGTGAGTTTGGATCCAGCCTGGGCTATACAGTAAGAACCTGTGTCAGAAAGAAATGCATCAATAAGTGATATTATTCAGGCTTTGTTAATGTGGGAAGCATGCTGTTCAGAGTGTGGAAAAATGGGAGATTTTGAAGTATAATGAACTTTCCATTCATAAATAGTCAGTCAATTGTATTTTATTAATAATGTTTAGCAATTTATTTAGTCATTTAAAATATTTATCTATCTTCTTCATGGTATAAAAGCCTGGATCACTGCTGATGTGACAGTCCCTATGTCACAGTGTGCATAGTTCAATGACAGAAAAGGTATTTAAGTGCAAATAATTAAAGAGAGCAAATCTCATACACTCATACACCCATTATGCCATCTTGGTCAGGGACAGTTAACAGATATTAAGGTGGTCCTATATAATGAGAAGGAGTCTTTCCAGACCCATGTAGCCTTTCCTACAGATACCTCACTAGAAGCACCATTCTGAGTTTCCTAGCTAATTCTGTCTCCTTCCTCTACTTGCCACTGATGTTAGTTTCATGAAACTTGACACTCATTTGGGAAAAGGCATTTTCAGTTGGAAAAAAAGATGTCTCCTTAAGATTTGCTGCAGGTACATCTCTAGGACAGTTTCTTAATTAATGATTGATGTGGGAAAACCCAGTCACTGTGGGTAGCACCACTCCTGGCCCATGGTCCTGGATAGTATAAGAAAGCAGTCTTAGCAAGTTATGGGGAGCAAGCCAGTAGACAGTGCTCCACCATAGCTTCTGTTTTTGTTTTTAACTCCAGATTCCTGCCTTTAGTTCCAGCCCCGACTTTCTTTGATGATCATCTGTGATGTAGAATTATAAGCAAACTAAACCCTTTCCTCCACAAGGAATGTTTGGTATGGCGATTTATTATAGCAATTAATACCCTAACTCAGGATTTTTTTTTTGCTCCACCCAAATACCAAGAGCCAATTTCCCAGGCTTTTTCAGTGAAACTCTATAGAACCTTACCCTATGCTAGTTTTTAACACCCAATCCAGGCCAGAAATTTCATCTTTGTTCTTTTTTAATGAGTTTCCTGAGTCCTGCATTCCAAGCTGCATTCCATCTTGCCAAACTGAGACCTACCAAGGAACTACATTAGGGAATATTAGTGCACTCACAAGATCACACAGCAAGTCTGAGAACCCCCAAGTATACACTGGTGATGACTGGCAGCAACTAAATCAGAATCACCTCAGAATCTCTAATCAAAAAACAATGCCAAGTACCAGAAGAACTGAAATATAAACTCCTCCTACCTGATCTGAAATCAGCCAACTATGCACATAAGAGCGAACACAGAACTCAGCTGTCATTCACTATAGATGGCCCAGAAACTAACATCAGATAAATAACCAGGGAACAAACTTCAAATGGCCAAGTCTTCTTCAAAAACAGAAACATTGAAAAACGAAGATACTGTGTCCTCTCTGAATACCAACAGTTCCCTGGAAGTGTTCTTCAGTGGAAATCAACTAGATGAAACTCAGGACATGAAACTTAAAGTAACAGTAATAAGTATAACCAAGGAATTGAAGACATATAAAAAGGGCATGAACAAACATGTGAAGGAATGCAATTTGGAGAGATAAACAACTGTCTTAAGTCTAAAACTGCATCAACAAATGGCTTAGTGGGTTTACAGAGACAATGTGGGACTTGAAAACAAAATGAAATAGATACATATAAATACTGATGACAACTCAAGCTCAAATGAACATGAAATTGGAAAAACTTCAATGACCCAATGAGGAAACTCAGTAAAAGTTTTACCAGTAGAATGGATCAAATAGAAAACAGTTATATCAAGAATTGAGAATAAGGGGCTGGAGAGATGGCTCAGCTGGTAAGAGCACCGACTGCTCTTCCATGCTCTTCCAAAGGTCATGAGTTCAAATCCCAGCATCCACATGGTGGCTCACAACCATCCGTAAAGAGATCTGAAACCCTCTTCTGGCTGTCTGAAGACAGCTACAGTGTACTTACATATAATAAATAAGTAAATATTAAAAAAAAAAGAATTGAGAATAAAGTAGAGAAAGGGGACCAGCCAATGGAAGAAAAATATGGAATAAAAAAATGCATAAACTTTGGAACACCATGGAAAAAATAAATTTGCTAATTGTGGTTACAGAATAATCATCTCAAGTCAATAGAAGAGATCAAATCTTAAGCAGTATTATAAAATAAAATGTCCTCAAAATAAAGAAAAATAGACCCATTCAAGGGAATACAAGAGATACACAAAACACTAAAATAACTGCTAACATCATAGTATAGTAATAAGAAGAATCCACTATAAAACTAAGAAAGGGCATTACAAGCTGCAAGAGAAAAGTCGCGTATCATATATGAGAGCAAACCTGCTAACATTAAAAGTCAAAATAGCATGGAACAATATACTCCAAGTTCTGAAAGAACAGAAAAGCCAAACAAGATTACTTTACCCAGAAAAAATCTCAGCCACAGTTGATAGTTTATAAAAGCCCACAAAATCTCAGGAGACAGCAGGTGCTGGCGAGGATGTGGAGAAAGAGGAACACTCCTTCACTGCTGGTGGGGTTGCAGGCTGGTACAACAACTCTGGAAATCAGTCTGGTGGTTCCTCAGAAAACTGGGCATGATACTACTTGAGGACCCCATTATACCACTCCTGGGCATATTTCCAGAGGATTCCCAGCATGTAATAAGGACACATACATGCTCCACTATGTTCATAACAGCCCTATTTATAATAACCAGAAGCTGGAAAGAGCCCAGATGTCCCTCAACAAATGAATGGACACAGAAAATGTGGTATATTTTCACTATAGAATACTACTCAGCAATTAAAAACAATGAATTCATGAAATTCTTAGGCAAGTGGGGTGGAACTGGTGAGTGTCATCCTGAGTGAGGTGACCCAATAACAAAAGAACACACATGGTATGCACTCACTGATAAGCGAATATTGGCCCAGAAGCTCAGAAAACCCAAGAAATAATTCACATATCAAATGATGCCCAAGAAGAAGGAAGGAGAGGCCCCTGGTCCTGGAAAGGCTCAGTGCAGCAGTGTAGGGGACTACCAGGACAGGGAAGTGGGAGGGGGTTGATTAGGGAACAGGGGGAAGGAAGAGGATTTATGGGACTTTTGGGGAGAAGGGATCTAGGAAAGGGGAAATCAGTTGAAATGTAAATAAAGAATGTATCTAATAAAAAAAAACAGGCTAAGGAATTAATACATACTAAACCAACCCTCCAGAGAATATTGGAAGCAATACTTTGGACTTAATAGAGGGATAAGCATAGCCAAGAGTCTATAGAAAGAAAACAAGGGAAGATGTAAAAACTGAGATACAAAATAGTACTAAGAACAAATACAGGGGCTAGAGAGATGGCTCAGCAGTTAAGGGCACTGACTGCTCTTCCAGAGGTCCTGAGTTCAATTCTCAGCAACCACATGTTGGCTCACAACCGTCTGTAATGGGATCTGATGCACAGAAACAACAACAAATGACAACTACTAACACACCTTTCAATGATAACTTAATATTAATGGCCTCAATTCCACTATCAAAAGGCCAATGCTAGTCAAATGGATTAAGAAACAAGATATATCATTTGCTCTCTACAAGATACACATCTTATATTTAAAAACAGACTTCACGATTGACTGATAGGATGGAAAATTTTGTCCTAAATAAATGGCATCATGAAATGAGTAGACATCATTATCTTTTTTTAAATTTTTTTACGATTTTTATTTTCTATATTTGTTTACATTCCAAATGATTTCCCCTTTCCCGGATCCCCCCTCCCCATATGTCCCATAAACCTTCTTCTCTCCACCCATTCTCCAATCACCTCCCTCCTTTTTCTTTGTTTTTATATTCCCCTCCAAAGCTACATCAATCCTTTCCAGAATCAGGACCCTCTCCATATATCTTCATGGGAGTCATTTGTTATGCGATTTGTGCCTTGGGTATTCAGAGTTTCTGGGCTAATTAATATCCACTTATCAGAGATTGCATTCCATGTATATTCTTTTGTGATTGGGTTACCTCACTTAGGATGATATTTTCCAGATCAAACCTTTTGCCTAAAAATGTTGTGAATTCATTGTTTCTAATTGATGAGTAGTATTCCATTGTGTAAATATACCACATTTTCTGTATCCATTCCTCCTTTGAGGGACATCTTGGTTCTTTCCAGCTTCTGGCTATTTTATATATAAGGCTGCTATGAACATAATGGAGCATGTGTCTTTATTGCATGCCGGGGAATCCTTTGGGTATATGCCCAGGAGAGATATAGAAGGGTCCTCCGGAACTGTCATGTCCAGTTTTCTGAGGAACAGCCAGACTGATTTCCAAAGTGGTTGTACCATCTTACAGCCCCACCAGCAGTGGAGGAGTGTTCCTCTTTCTCCACATCCTCGCTAACACCTGCTGTCTCCTGAGTTTTTGACCTTAGCCATTCTGACTGGTGTAAGGTGAAATCTCAGGGTTGTTTTGATTTGCATTTACCTAATGACTAATGATGTTGAGCACTTCTTAAGGTGCCTCTCAGCCATCCGAATTTCTTCAGGTGAAAATTCTTTGTTTAGATCTGTACCCCATTTTTAATATGGCTATTTGGTTTCCTGGGGTTTAACTTTTGACTTCTTTGTATATATTGGCTATTAGCCCTCTATCAGATGTAGGGTTGGTGACTATCCTTTCCCAAATTGTTGGTTGCCATTTTGTCCTTTTAACATTGTCCTTTGCCTTACAGAAACTTTGTAATTTTATGAGGTCCCATTTGTCAATTCTTGATCTTAGAGCATAAGCTATTGATGTTCTGTTCAGGAACTTTTCCCCTGTGCCCATGTCCTCATGAGTTTTCCCCAGTTTCTTTTCTATTAGTTTCAGTGTGTCTGGTTTTGCATGGAGGTCCTTGATCCACTTGGAGTGGAGTTTAGTACATGGAGAAAAGAATGGATCAATTCACATTCTTCTGCATGCTGACCTACAATTGAACCAGCACCATTTGTAGAAAAAGCTATCTTTTTTCCACTGGATGTTTTCGGCACTTTTGTTGAAGATCAATTGACCGTAGGTATGTGGATTCATTTCTGGGTCTTCAATTCTATTCCATTGGTCCACTTGTCTGTCACTGTGCCAATACCATGCAGTTTTTAACACTATTGCTCTGTAGTATTGCGTGAAGTCAGGGGATACTGATTCCCCCAGAATTTCTTTTGTTGTTGAGAATAGTTTTAGCTATCCTGGGTTTTTTGTTATTCCAGATGAATTTGAGAATTGCTTTTTCTAACTCTGTGAAGAACTGAGTTGGGATTTTGATGGGGATTGCGTTGAATCTGTAGATTGCTTTTGGCAAGAGGGCCATTTAAACTATATTAATCCTGCCAATCCAAGAGCATGGCAGATTTTTCCATTTTCTGAGGTCTTCTTCGATTTCCTTCTTCAGAAACCTGAAGTTCTTGTCATATAGATCTTTCACTTGTTTGGTTAGAGTCACACCAAGATACTTTATATTGTTTGTGGCTATTGTGAAGGGTGTCATTTCCCTAACTTCTTTCTCAGCCTGCTTATCCTTTGAGTATAGGAAGGCAATTGATTTGCTTGAGTTGATTTTATAACAAGCCACTTTGCTGAAGTTGTTTATTGCTGTAGGAGTTCTCTGGTGGAGGTTTTCGGTCACTTAAGTAGACTATCATGTCATCTGCAAAGAGTGATAATTTGACTTCTTCCTTTCTAATTTGTATCCACTTGACCTCCTTATGTTGTCTAATTGCTCTAGCTAGAACTTCAAGTACTATATTAAAAAGATATGGAGAGAGAGGACAGCCTTGTCTAGTCCCTGATTTTAGTGGGATTGCTTAAAGTTTCTCTCCATTTAGTTTGATGTTGCCTACTGGTTTGCTGTATATTGCTTTAATGATGTTTAGGTATGGGCCTTGAATTCCTGTTCTTTCCAAGACTTTTAGCATGAAAGGATGCTGAATTTTATCAAATACTTTTTCTGCATCTAATGAGATGATCATATGGTTTTTTTCTTTGAGTTTGTTTATATAGTGGATTGCATTGATGGGTTTCCTTATATTGAACCATCCCTGCATCCCCGAGATGAAGCCTACTTGATCATGGTGGCAAAATAGATGTCAAACTAAAAATAAGAAGATAATAGAGAAAACTTCATTTCAATCATAGGAAGAGTCAACCAGAAGACATTGTAACCTTGAACCAAACTTTACCCCAGAGTTTACCAAAAGTTAATTAATTAATTAATTAATTAATTAATTAAACATTGACTTAAAGTCACTAACTAACCTCAAGTAAGTAATAGTTATTTGAATACACCATCTTCTCCAGTATTCATCTGAAGTTAAACAGAAAATTAGAGTTATATAACATGTCAAATGAACCAAATAGATATACAAAGGATTACAACCAAACACCATAGAAGGCACATTCTTATTAGTAGCCCATGGACATCTTTTTAAAATGGATAATATATTGCAAGACAAAGCCAATCTCATTAAATAAAGAAAATTAAAATAGCCAGATGTGTTCTATCTGACAATGGAGTAAAGTCGACAGAAACCCATGGAAATTTCCCAATGCACTCCGGAATGATGAGTAGATCAAAGAAGGAATCAAGAAGGACATTTGAAAGTTTCTGGGACTATATGAAAATGAAGACAAACCACCAAAATATCTGGTACATGTTGAAATTTTCTTAAGAGAGAAATTTCTAACACTAAGTGCTTACATTAAAAAAATCAGAAAAAGCACCAATAAATAACCATGAACCTCAATGGTTTGGAAAAACAGGAACAAAGCAAACACAAAACTCATAGTCAGAAAGGAACAATAAAAACCTGGGCAGAAGTTAATATAAAAGAAACAAACAAAAGCAAATACAAAGATTCAGAGAATCCAAGATCTGGTTCTTTGAAAAAATAACATTGACAAGACCTTTGCCACATGTTCATGATTCATTGTTCTATTAAATAATATAAGTAGCCTTTATCTCTTCAAAGAAACTTTACTTTGAGCTCAACTCTTTGTTTCTATACAAGTACCTACAACCATATTTGAACTTCTACTCATTTGATCGATTGGGTTCTTTGACACCCACTTTGTGGACGTTTTTGCCAATAGGATATATTTCTCGGGAACAACAAATAGATAGACTTATTTTCCTAAATTTATTTTTAATTAAATATAATTACATCATTTCACTCTTCCTATATTCCCTCTAACATTTCCATGCCTCCCATAATGTCCTCTCAAGTATGTATTTGTAATAATAGTGTATCTCTCTAACAGAAGTATATATTCTGATTTGAAAACCTATGGCAAACTGTATCTTGACCAGTTGTGTGTAGTTTTCTGTAATGGTCTCTGTTTCTTTGATGAGGGTTAAGATATATATATATATATATATATATATATATATATATATCTGTATACAAAGGAACAGAGGTAAATAGTACTGGAGTTAAGGAAGTTATTCTCATTATATTCTAAGGTGTTAAATTTTTGCTACTCACTCCAATCACATTAAAATAAAACTAGAATGTGGTACCAAAGGAATGACATGTAAGACTCAGAATACTTAGAAAGTTAAAAGGAAACTTACATATATAGAAAATCAAAGCAAGTTTCCATGATTTCATAAATTACTATGCCAACTGCCAAGGAAGGGAAGCAATTAAATAGTCCTACCCAGCTGCAACACCTATGAACCATGACAATAACAGCATGATGAGCTATGCCAACCAACAGCTGTCTAACTGGCTCATTCAACAGGAAGGAAATCATGCCTGGTCCAGAAACCTAGCCAGCTTTCTGGGGCTTATAAGGCTCTGATAGACCAGCATAATTTCTTACAATACTCTAAATCTTGTTCTTATTTCCACAGAGAAGTGGAACTACCAACCTCATCAAAGAAGCTTCTATTCCCAGTGAATGGAGAACATCACAGAAAACCACAAAGGACAGAAGGCAGAGATCAAAAAATCAGACTGTGGGGAACCCAGATCCAAGAGATGCATCCACATCACAGCTCTACAGCTCTGTGAACATGGCAAAGTGGAGATGTTGTAAGAGCCATGAAATCTGCATTGGAAAAGTCTCTCCTACAAGTTGTTATATGAACAAGACTGGAACAATAGCAATATCAATTGTCATGTTAACGTGGAAGGGAAAAAATTAAATGGGATCTCACCCCTAGTCAAAGATCTATGGGTAGTAACTAATGTCCAATGAGAGAATGAGAACTAGTCTCTGAAAATGAATGAGCCTTTTTACTTATTATTCAGTACAGAGTAGTTTTTACTTGTTGCCCAATGCGGTTGGACACCCCTGAATCCATACACACAGCAATAAAAAAAAACAGCTTAGAGAGTTGTACTTTCATGCATTTGAACATATGTATATATACATATACATACATACATACATGCATACATGAATGTATGCTTATAAGCTCATGCTTGAAACCTGAATTCAAGTAAAAATGACTATTAGAATGAAAGGGTATATAAAAATGTTCAGAAAAAATTGAAAACTAGACTAGAAATGGCTAGAAATAATTTAATGATAATTACTAATATAATATATAAGCATTTGACTCAAGAAGTGAAAAGTAAAACTTTGACACAGAGAAGTGCAATTTTAATTTTGGGGGGAAAAAAGGTCAAACTACATATACAGAGATAGAAAGATACATTAAAAAACGTAGTGACTTTGACCTTTATAGATCCTAAGCCAAAGAATCAACCTTTTCAATGTCTTTTATAGAACTAAAGAAATAAGTATCTTTTTCAATTCTGTTGTAAAGAAACATTTCTTCCCCTCAAACTGTAGCCATATGACTTTTAATTTCTCTTCATCTTGAAATGCCAGGTTTCTGTGTGTGCTGGTGTGTGCCTTTATTCTCATCCCTGGGGAAGCAGAAACAACCAACTAGATCCTGGACTACATTACCAGTTGCCTGACAAGCAGAGGCACACAGACCCAGTCTCCAAAAGCAAAAGAAAGCATTAGGCTTTATTTCCAATTTTCTTTATTATTCCTATTATTCCCCGGTTTGCCACTGTTTTACAGTGTGCTTAATTTTTAAACCAATTGCAAGAGGCTCTGGCCTGGCTGTGATATGCTAAGAAATGTGAAATCAGCTCACTGTGTAGGAAACAGGGAGGTGGAGCTACAAGCACATGCTGAGCACTTGGAACATGCGCAGAGGCCCTTTACCTGGAACAAGCCGGCCTTTAGCCCACCTCCGAAGATGCGATTAGTAGGTCTGTGAGCACGTGGTCATTGGCGGATGGATGCAAGGAACAAGTAAATCAGCTGATCAACAGCAATTGACACTATGCACTGACCACTTCTTTTACCTCTCTTATTTCTAAGAATGAATGGAGTAAGAAAATACTTATTGCTGAGTGTCTTTTCTGAGAAGATGTAACTTGTAGAAAAACATGAAAATATTAGTGGGAAAAATTTAAATGGTTACAGACCAGTGTGGTAGAATAAGATAATGTCAATTTGATCCCCAGAATCAACAAAAATTACAGAGAAAAGAAATCTGAACCTCATAACATGTGCATGTAACACGGCTGTGCTGGAAGGAGACAATAATGTAGGCCCCTGGATCTTTCCTTAGAAAAGGCATTACCACTACCTTGGGCTACTCGATGAATCTAAACCAGTTAGAGAGCCTGCCTCGAAAAGAATGAGGGACAGCCTGAGGAACAACACCCAAGTTCATAGTCTGACCTCCATGTCTACCTGCATACACACAGGAACTTACACACACACACACACACACACACACACACATGAGCATGCACATATGTATTCTACATTTGCACACATAAGCCCAAATGCACAAGTGAATAAGCAAAATACGACTTTTTTTAGATTCTTTTTTTTATTCGATATATTTTTTATTTGCATTTCAAATGATTTCCCCGTTTCTAGACCCCCCCCACTCCCCGAAAGTCCCATCAGCCCCCTTCCTTCCCCCTGTTTTCCCACCTAACCTTTCCCACTTCCCTGTTCTGGTTTTGCCCTATACTGCTTCACTGAGTCTTTCCAGAACAAGGGGCCACTCCTCCGTTCTTGTCATTTGATGTGTGGATTATGTTTTGGGTAGTTCAGTTTTCTAGGTTAATAGCCACTTATTAGTGAGTGCATACCATGATTCATCTTTTGAGTCTGGGTTACCTCACTTAGTATGATGTTCTCCAGCTCCATCCATTTGCCTAAGAATTTCATGAATTCATTGTTTCTAATGGCTGAATAGTACTCCATTGTGTAGATATACCACATTTTTTGCATCCACTCTTCTGTTGAGGGATACCTGGCTTCTTTCCAGCTTCTGACAATTATAAATAGGGCTGCTATGAACATAGTGGAACATGCATCCTTATTACATGCTGGGGAATCTTCTGAGTATATGTCCAGGAGTGGTATAGCAGGATCTTCTGGAAGTGAGGTGCCCAGTTTTCAGAGGAACTGCCAGACTGATTTCCAGAGAGGTTGTACCAATTTGCAACCCCACCAGCAGGGGGAAAGTTTCTGAACAGATCACCAATAGCTTCTCTCTAAGATCAAGAATTGACAAATGGATCTTAGAGCATAAGCTATTGGTGTTCTATTCAGGAACTTTTCCCCTGTGCCCATGTCCTCTAGGGTCTTCCCCAGTTTTTTTTCAATTAGTTTCAGTGTGTCAGGTTTTATGTGGAGGTCCTTGATCCATTTGGAGTTAAGCTTGGTACAAGGAGATAAGACTGGATCGATGCGCATTCTTCTGCATGCTGACCTCCAATTGAACCAGCACCATTTGTTGAAAAGACTATCTTTTTTCCACTGGATGCTTTCAGCCCCTTTGTTGAAGACCAAGTGACCATAGGTGTGTTGGTTCATTTCTGGGTCTTCATTCCTATTCCATTGATCCGCTTGCCTGATATTGTACCAATACCATACAGTTTTTATCACTATTGCTCTGTAGTAGAGTTTAAAGTCTGGGATATTGAATCCCCCTGAAGTTCTTTTACTGTTGAGAATAGTTTTAGCTATCCTGGGTTTTTTGTTATTCCAGATGAATTTGGGAATTGCTCTTTCTAGCTCTATGAAGAACTGGGTTGGGATTTTTATGGGAATAGCATTGAATCTGTAGATTGCCTTTGGCAAGATGGCCATTTTAACTATATTAATCCTGCCAATCCACGAGCATGGAAGGTTTTTCCATTTCCTGAGATCTTCTTCGATTTCCTTCTTCAGAGATCTGAAGTTCTTGTCATATAGGTCTTTCACTTGTTGGGTTAGAATTACCCCAAGATACTTTATGTTGTTTGTAGCTATTGTGAAGGGTGTCATTTCCCTAATTTCTTTCTCAGTCTGCTTATCCTTTGAATATATAAAGGCTACTGATTTGCTTGCGTTAATTCTGTAACCAGTCACTTTGCTGAAGTTGTTTATCAGCTGTAGGAGTTCTCTAGTAGAGTTTTTAGGATCACTTAAGTATATGATCATATCATCTGCAAATAGTGATAGTTTGACTTCTTCCTTTCCAATTTGTATCCCTTTGACTTCCTTCTGTTGTCTAATTGCTCTAGCTAGGACTTCAAGAACTATATTGAAAAGATATGGAGAGAGGGGGCAGCCTTGTCTAGTCCCTGATTTTAGTGGGATTGCTTCAAGTTTCTCTCCATTTAGTTTGATGTTGGCTACTGGTTTGCTGTATATTGCTTTTACTATGTTTAGATATGGGCCTTGAATTCCTGTCCTTTCCAAGACTTTTAGCATGAAAGGATGCTGAATTTTGTCAAATGCTTTTTCAGCATCTAATGAAATGATCATGTGGTTTTTTTCTTTGAGTTTGTTTATGTAGTGGATAGCATTTATGGATTTCTGTATATTGAACCATCCCTGCATCTCTGGAATGAAGCCTACTTGATCAAGGTGGATGATCGTTTTGATGTGTTCTTGGATTCGGTGGGCAAGCATTTTATTTAGTATTTTTGCATCGATATTCATAAGGGAAATTGGCCTGAAATTCTCTTTCTTAGTTGGGTCTTTGTGTGGTTTTGGTATCAGCGTAATACTGGCTTCGAAGAAGGAGTTGGGTAGTGTTCCTTCTGTTTCTATTTGGTGGAAGAGTTTGAAGAGTATTGGTGTTAAGTCTTCTTTGAAGGTCTGATAGAATTCTGCACTGAAACCATCTGGTCCTGTGCTTTTTTTGGTTGGAAGCCTATCTATGACCCCTTCTATTTCTTTAGGGGTTATGGGTCTGTTTAGATGGTCTATTTGATCCTGGTTTAATTTTGGTAATTGGTATCTGTCTAAGAAAATGTCCATTTCCTCCAGATTCTCCAGTTGTGTTGAGTGACAAATGGGACCTCATAAAACTACAAAGTTTCTGTAAGGCAAAGGACACCGTCAAAAGGACAAAACGTCAACCAACAGACTGGGAAAGAATCTTCTCCAACCCTAAATCCGACAGAGGGTTAATATCTAATATATACAAAGAACTCAAGAAAGTAGAACCCAGAGATCCAAATAACCCCATTAAAAAGTGGGGTACGGAGCTAAACAAAGAATTTTCACATGAAGAACTTTGGAGAGCTGAGAAAAACCTTAAGAAATGTTCAACATCATTAATTATTAGGGAAATGCAAATCAAAACAACCCTGAGATTTCACCTCACACCAGTCAGAATGGCTAAGGTCAAAAATTCAGGAGACAGCAGGTGTTGGCGAGGATGTGGAGAAAGAGGAACACTCCTCCACTGCTGGTGGGATTGCAAGATGGTGCAACCACTTTGGAAATCAGTCTGGCAGTTCCTCAGAAAACTGGGCATGTCACTTCCTGAGGACCCTGTTATACCACTACTGGGCATATATCCAGAGGATTCTTCAGCATGCAATAAGGACACATGCTCCACTATGTTCATAGCAGCCCTATTTGTAATAGCCAGAAGCTGGAAAGAACCTAGATGTCCTTCAACGGAGGAATGGATACAAAAAATGTGGTATATTTATACAATGGAGTACTATTCAGCCATTAGAAACAATGAATTCATGAAATTCTTAGACAAATGGATGGAGCTGGAGAACATCATACTAAGTGAGGTAACCCAGTCTCAAAAGATCAATCATGGTATGCACTCACTGATAAGTGGATATTAGCCTAGAAACTTTGAATACCCAGGACATAATCCACAAATTAAATGATGTCCAAAAAGAATGGAGGAGTGGGCCCTGGTTCTGGAAAGACTCAGTGCAAGAGTATAGGAGAATTCCAGAACAGGGAAGTGGGAAGGGGTAGATGGAAGAATAGGGGGACGGAAGAGGGTTTATGGGACTTGTGGGGAGTGGGGAACCAGAAAAGGGGAAATCATTTGCAATGTAAATAAAAATAAATAAATAAGTAAATAAATAAATAAATAAATAAATAAGAATTGACAAATGGGACCCCATAAAATTACAAAGTTTCTGTAAGGCAAAGGACACCATCAAAAGGACAAATCAGCAACCAACAAATTGGGAAAAGATCTTCACCAACCCTACATCAGATAGAGGGCTAATATCCAAGATATATAAAGAACTCAAGAAGTTGACTCCAGAAAATCAAATAATCCTATTAAAAACTGAAGTACAGAGTTAAACAAAGAATTTTCACCTGAAGAACTTCGGATGGCGGAGAAGCATCTTAAAAAATGCTCAATTTCATTAGTCATTAGGGAAATGCAAATCAAAACAACCCTGAGATTTCACCTTACACCAGTCAGAATGGCTAAGATTAAAAATTCAGGAGACAGCAGATGTTGGCAAGGACGTGGAGAAAGAGGAACAAAATACGACTTTTACCAAGGATTTTACTAGTATGATACTGAACTCAGTTTAGAAGCTTGGATTTGCTGGTTAAGAATCTGTTTCTTTCCTTACCAACAGTAATTCACACTACTCACATTTCTTGACCAGTACATGATTCACTGCACTAAGAGATAAGATGGATACAGTTGATAAGCTGCTTAAAGCCGTAAAATATTCTGATTCTGTGATTATATTAGTCTATACAAGCCTATATAATTGTTAAAGTTGAGTTAGAACATATACAAGCCTTATAATAATTCAATTATTACAAGATAGAATTTTCTTTCTTTTTTGTGGAATTCACCAGTGCTTAGACTATTAAAACAATAAACTGTAATAAAGCACAAGTGCAAATAAGTTGATAAAAGTGTCTTTTGAATATAATGTGCTTTTGGATTATGTTATTCCTAGTCCAAAGCAGTATTAATCATGCAATGTGATTCTTATCAGATAAACTTGCACTATTTGGTCATTTTTACTTCAAATTTCTAATTAACACTCTTAAACATTGTCTTCAAATGTGAAAAGAAAACATTTTATGATCCAAAAGGCAAATCTGAAAAAAAAAAAAAAAAAGAGCAACATTCACTACATCTTAAACGTTTCTAATTATCCCCATTATACATTATTAACATTGTGCATGTATTAAAGGTCATGTGCTATTCAGGAACTGGTCAGCATTTTCAGACTACATTGTAAAAGAACCATAGAGGTGGTAAGGTATCAAAATTGCACATATGTATAGTGTAAGTGGTGCTGTACATAATTTGGTAGTTAGGACCTCCATGAGTTTCTAATTTCAATTATTTTAATCAGAAGTTGGGTTTCTAGATCCTTCAAACTTAAACTTTCAAGGTTGTCCCCCTAACTTACATTTCTACCATAAGAAACTACAAGGCTGAACCAAGAATATAATTACTAAGATAATCAGTCAATCACAGAACAAACGAGTCTGCTACACTTATGTGAAATACCTCATATAGTCATCCACTATGGAATAACAATTGCCCAGGAAATAAAAGGGAGAGAAGTAAGTGTCCATTGCAGAGTTTCAATTGTACAAGAAGTCATAAGACCTCACGATCCTCATGAGTGCCTGAAGGGACAGGACTTCATTGTGCACTTCAAACTTGGCAGGGACAGATAAGGCTCCTATAAAATGCTCTTACCAAAATACAAATAAGCTAGAAAACATCAAATAAAATGTTTGAAGCTATCAAAAATGTGTGTTTAAAGGGTTTCCATGAATCTAGGATAAATATATGATTATTTTATTATTTTTTATGGGCTTTTTCGATCAACCAAGCCTAAGAAACTTGTCCCCAACTGAAAGTGCAATTTGAACACTGGTCACCATGATCTGCCCTGGGAAGAAAGGACAAAAGCTTTACTAGATGTGCCAGCCTTACATATTTTTACATGAAGTTAGTGAAACTTTATGTTACTAGTAAATTAAAGTGACAGAAAATATAAATAAACATGAGTATAAAAATAAATGTTATAGGAATCATAAGAGAGAATGTTCATAACAGGAAAACAGTAAAAAATTCTAATGTAAGAGCTTCCAAAGCTCTTAGAATTTTGGAAAGAATAATCCAAATAATTTATGTTTAATATATTTACATGTAAATATTTAAATCTTTGTATTGTGCAAAATTTTACATAACACAAACTACATAATACAGACTTTAACTAATATAATCTTACGTTGTTACAAATTGCATACAATAGCATATGCTGGTAGGACAAAAATGTTGCAAATAATTGAAGAACAAATAGGTTAGAACATAATAGAGAAACACAATGTATCTGTAAACTCATCAGACATGAGGCCTGAATATAATAATACATTAATCATACTGACAAATGTCAGCCTCCTGCTCTGATATAAGCTATGGTAGAGCAGCTGGTTCACAGCACTTGGAGAACTTTGCATTTTCCCTGAGAACTTAGCAGTCTGCAGAGTGTGAGGTATAAATGATGGTTTTGATGAAGTACAGGGCATGTGCTGTGGATGCTCCTCTTAGCGGGAGAACTCTACCATAGCCCACTGGTTACTTTCCTCTTTAGTATTTAAAAAAAAAAAAAACTGACAAAACAACTTAAGGAACTGGTAATTTTGTCTCACAGTAGGCGTATGAAGCTGGATCCATTGTGTCCACAGTCAGAAAAAGAGTTAAACGCTTTCTTCTTTTATCAAGTCATGGACCCAAACCCATGAGACAGTGCCACAGGGTAGAACTTCTCCACCTTGGTTAACCCTTTCTGACAACCCTCTCGGTTGCTTGTGAGATTAACCATCCCACCAGATAATACTGTCATCCTAAGGACTACTTTCATCATTCAGGCAATTTGTCCATGAAAGTAGTATTTTCAGTTCCAAACTAGGATACCAGGAAAAGTTAAGCAAGAAAAAGCCAAAAAACACAAGAAAGATTGTAAAATATAGGTAAAGATAGAAATCAAAGTCACCTCATTCTTTTCCTGACTCCTAGGGAAACGGTTATGTTGTCTTAACCCTGAACAGGAACACAAATGGAACATGTCATCCTCTTAATTCTCTCTCACTCCGATCTATGTAGTAATGGACTTAAAAGATAACCCAGTGCTCTCTAGTGAACGTCTTCAGATTTCTGCCCTTAATTTGCTACCTTAGCCCTCAAGCACACCCACTTAGAGATGGAAAACAGAACATTTAAACTTCTCATTAGGAGTGTGCTTGGCCTTCCACGTGTGGCAATCCAAACAATGTGTGAGCATCCTTTTAACATATTGTTGCCTCAGTTTACAGAAGTGAAGAAAATTATCTCTCCATCTGTCTGTCTGCATATGTATGTATGTATATATATATGCATGTATGTATGTATGGGTTCAATGCGTCATTCCAATATACCTATAGGATGCATGTTGTAAGGCTAGAGGAATTGCTATATTTATTATTCAGACTGTGCTATTTAGTTTTGTTTGGGGACCACTTTAAATTTTTTCCATTAGTTATTTAGAAGCATCTAACTTATTATTGACAATTACAATTGTCTTACTTTGCCAGTCATTAGACAATTATTTTTAGTATACAAGTCCAACCTGTGACTAGAATGATACTATTTTGAGGGATAGTGGAGATGGTTGGTAGATGCCTGCTTTCAGGAACTCCCTTGAAGTCTGTTCTTAATTTAAGAACAGTGCACATTTGAAACTTCCCAAGCAACTAAATCAATGAAAAACATAAACATATAAATACATTGACCTGTCAGTTATAGTTTTTCAAACAGTGTTCACTTCCTTGCAAGAGTCACAATGGATTAGAACAGTTTTGCTCTGAATATGGCTGGCACACATGTGACCTTCAGTTGCCCTACTTAATGCCCCTAGATATAACAAGACTCCCAACCCCAGGAAAAGATGGATATTTTCATTTGGCATAGCATGAGTTTGTTTGCTCAGGAAATCAGTCTGCTTAATGAAATGTTTTCCAGTCCTTGTCTTAAAAATGGGAAAACACAACTGAAATACCACAAAGTACAAAGCTTACCTAAGGAATGGAAACTAAGAGAAATATAATTATACTGTAGCTGTTAGGAGATAGTTTTCAAAGATATACCTTAAGAACATAAATAATGGATTGAAAGACCATAGAATGAATCAATTCTGTTATACAGAAACAATTGCGTCCCACTTCCTAAGAGTGATATAATCGTTACACACCTCACTGATAAAAATAGATGGGTGGGCTCTCAATATACTTTTACTAAAAGGTTTGAGCTGAACTCTGGTCTCAAGCACCCCTGTCTCTTTCATCCCACCCATGTCTGACCTAAGAACTTTGCCAAAGGAAGCGTTTTGAGTTACTCCCAGTATCCTGGAATTCCTCAGAAGTGTTTAACAGAGCTAGGTTCAAACTTCTAAGAGCTGGATTTTTGGAGAGTAATTGCCATGATACTTTCTGAATGATAGCAGTCTAGCCAAGAATAAGTTTGAAATCAAACTGAAAGCCTTTCATAGTTAAGTACTGATAAGTTGTTTATGTATTTATTGACTTAGGATTTGTAACTTATTTGCTGCCTGAATTATGTTTGGCTGAATTAATGTGGTTAAAGTATAAGTTTTTGACCCTAAAATATCCCTTTGAGAAATCTTTGCTACTGAAAAAACAAATCAAAATTATTATGTAAGAGTGTGGAGAAACGGGAGCATAATTTAAGAAGACTATCAAGGAGCTGTCTTCAGTGTTGGCCAGAAAAGGCCATGCAGTCTATTGGTTTCTAACTAGGACACATTCCCCGTTTGTTTACTCAAAAGTGAACTAGAGTGTAGTGGGCATGGGGTGGGTTTTAATGCCCTATTGTGCACCATCTATACTTTGCTTGTAAGTTTAATGTAGAACTCAGAGCTCAATGTAATGATCAAGTACTTTAGTTAAAACTTTCCCCCCAATTGAATGCCATGCAGAATAACAATTAAGAAAATAATCTCTGGGCTCCAACCGCCTGACTGACAAATTGCTTAACACCAGAAATTCCCTCCAGTATCTTCATCTGGAAAACTGAAAATAATAAACAGTGGTTAAATACTTCAACTCTGATAAAATCATTTTAATGCTAGTGTTTCTTTGTTTATATTCTGCATGCCCGAAGACAAATTACATAATTTCTCTAGGCTTGAATTCTCTAGTTTATGAAATGGTAATTATAACAGAGTCCTGCCAAGCCATTCCTGAGTGAAGTGGAATCTAAATTATACACTATGCCAAATTGCCTTCCCAAAAGATTATGAACTTTTTCCACTATCCCTGAGTATTAGAAGTTTACTTTTAAACAAATGATGGGATAGCAATAGGTATTTTCTTAAACAACCTTAGCTTTTCATAGATTCAATGATCATTTTTAACTGTAATCCAAATATCTTAGAATTATTGTTTTTTAACATTCTTTGTATGTTATGGATTCAGAACAGTTTACCCAATTCAGTTTCTGATTAATTCCCCTACTGAGAGTTTACCCTGTACTAGGAACTACTGTAGGTAGTTCTGCTGTGCAGAGGATTATAAGTCACACAAGTAAAAGTTATTGCCTCAATGAAGCTAATGTTTTTCAGCTGAGATTAATGGTAAACTAATTAATGGATACGTACAGTGAAGAAAAGTCAGACAAGAAACCAATCTAAGATTCTAATGTGGGGAAAGAAACTTTTGTACACAAGTGGTCAGATACACAATTGAACGAACTTAATGATCTTTGAGAAAAAGCAGTGAGGAACTAAGAGAGAGAGTTCATTGTATCACTTGGAAAACATACCAAGGACAGTAACAAACACAAGGAAGACAGGTTTGTCTGGGGAGTTTAAGGACACTTAGTATTCTGATACTACAAATGGGATAAGGAGAGGTCAAGGAAAGAGAAGAGTTCTTCAATGACATTACCAAGATTTTACCTTTAATTCTGGCTAAGATAGAAATAAAGCAGGCATTTATCAGGCAATATTCATAATCCAACTTATCTTTTAGCATGATGACATTGTGTTTTATGATAAGCATAGATCCCTTGGTCAAGAATAAAAGCAAGTAAATAATAAAAACATGTAGAATAGTTCAGAAAAGTTTATAGCTTCCGTAGTGGTAATGCTGCAAATATTTTGCTGCAGTGTTTAAGGTAGAAACTACAGGACTTACTGGTAGATTGCAAGAAGTGAAAGAGAAGAAATTAATCAAGGATGACTGTGAAGATTTGGGGTTGAGTGTTAGAGGAGATGGAGTTTACAGTGGGTTGTTGGTAGAGAATCTGAAAAGTATGGATTTTAGGGAAATTATGAGGGCTTCCATGTGGGTATGTTAAGAATTATGTAGGTATCTAAATAAAAAGACTATGTGGGAAAATGTATACAAGAGCTCAAATTTCAAGGAGGGAGTTCATGCTAGGAGTGCACCTGGAGCAGACAGTGAACAGAAGGAGCTCAGGTGTGCATTGCAGCAAGTATTGTCAAAGAAATATTATGCGTCAAGCTTTGGAGCAACCCAGAGTAGAGTGAAAAGGGATGAGTGAAAATAAGCAACAGTAATGGAGAAGAAAAAACAGTGAGTTAAAGGGAAAGCCAGGATAGAGCAGTGGCCTTGGAGTCAGGTTAAGAAGAGTTTTGACGAGGGATGCTGGCGTTGTTGATAGGCTAATTCAGTCGTCTTCTGTGCACGGTTGGAGTTGAAGTTACAAGACCTAAACAAGAACAATTTCACAGGAGCATAAACCTCAAGGCTTGATGGGGAAATGTTCAAGACAGGAAGATGGAGAAATGAAACACAAATAGATAACTCTATGCCAAGCCAATGCTCTCAAGAAGAGAAGTTAAGTTGCTCTAGCTGGGGGCCATTTGGAATGAACAGGGGATTTCTTAATTGAGGGGAAGTACAATATATTTGTCTTTTTATGGACGTGATCCAATAGAGAGGAAAACTGTTGATGAAATAGACAGATAGAGGAAACATTGGGGTTTTCCTTTTAGACGTTAAAAGAGGGCTACAGAAAAGTTGCAATGCTTGCATTGGATTTACAGACAGGAAACATACTAGAATAAAGTAGTGAGAGGCACATAGGTTGATAGGTATGTATTTGTGAAAGCAGCATGATTAGTGTCTGGTTTTTCTATTGTTGAAATAACCTCAGAAGAAAATGCTGTTATTCAAATACATGCTCAGAGCTGAAAGGCAAATGAGAAGTCCTGGTAGAGACCTGGGTGACTGAGAGCAAATGGTCCAGGAACACGCAAATGAGAGGTTTGCACAGTGTTTGAAGTTGGTGGTCATGAGCTTGTAATGTTTTATGCCATCTCCATAGATGCAGGAGTGTACTTTGAGGAGAGGGGGGATGAACATACACTGGGGTTTTCAGAGAACGGGCAAGTGTTCAGAAATATATAATGTTAGTCATGGAGTTTAACTTGTATTGGAAGTGGGCCTGTAAGATATTATTAAATAGAGAGGATAATGAATTGTACTGTCTTGCTGTGCAATTAAGTATGTGTATTATTTATGTAACTTGAAGAATAATTAGAGTTTCGGCATTTTTGAAGTTGCTAGCTGGAAAAAAACTAAGGGTTTGAAAGTAATATGAATGCATCATTTATTAATATTTGACAGAAATACCCCAAAATACACTTATGTAAAACAACGATTTTATGTTATATCTCATAAACTTATAGCTCAGAGAATTGGTAACCACTGGACACTTCCCTCCATATGGTCTCATGCCTATTCCCATCCATATAGCCTCTTCTCCACACAGCTTCCTGCCTACTGCCCTCATATAACCTCATTCTAGTCCCCTCTATACAGCTTCCTGCCTACTCTCCTTGTCCTAGCTTCCTTGGATGGACTATAGGAGTGGGATTTAGACTTCTTATGTTGTATCTGAGGACTAGAAAGGTAATGTTTTGGGAAATAGAAGTTGCCAGTTCCTTGCACGCAGGTCCTCTATATGATAGGATATTTCTACTATATTCTATTGATCAAAGAAGTCACAGTACCAGCCAAAATTCAAGGGGGAAAACATCAGAATTTTCAAAACTAATGATCATCTTTGGTCATATATTACTGTAATATGCAGTTCTGAAATAACATAAATCCGAGGCCAATTCATTTGTTGTCTCAAGATAGAAAATGCCCAGGGCATGAAAGGATGAGGGTCATAACCACATCAGTGGAGTTCGTGTGCTCTTTGGCCTCCTGCCAGGACAGGTGTGCTCTGAACCTACAGGTTTGTGCCAGGTGTCCTCCACAGTCACGGATTCAGTATTCACAGCTTCCATATCCTTACAGTGAGGTAACTGCTGTTTAAAACAAACAAACAAACCGACAAACAAAATCAAAACAACAAAAAACTTCCTGTGACTTGAAACCATACTCACATTTTCCCTTGTTTTTTTCTCTAACCAACACAGAACCATTTCCACAACACAGTACAATGTATTTGTAAGCACCTTAGAACTTAAAATGTCTGTGAAGACATGTGTACGTCACCAGCACACTTACTATATCTTTTATAAATGAAACTGACTATCTGTGAAATAGAGTGAGACTGTATTCTGAAATCAGCCTCTCTAGGCTACCAAAGGATGACAGTATCCCACTCTTTAGAACCTGACCTTAAGGGATGTGAACTATATGTAGTGAAACTGCCTCTGTTTCTGTATACATCTGTTAACTCTGTCTAGTCTTTACACTTTAAATGTTCTTTAAATTTTATTTTGTTCTGAAATATAGCTTACAGCTCCATTCATTTCTGTACTATGTTATTTTTCTTCAATCATAAACTATAGAAATTAACAAGTAATTTTTCTTCAAGTACTTGATGGTTTCATTGAAAATGTTAAATATGCATGTGTAAAGATTCACAGTCAGTTCTCAGATCACATAAACAAACTTTATTTCTGTAGTAGATGGTGGCTGTGACTAGTCAAGGAGACAGTGTCAGTGGAGTGCACAGTCACAATGGGACACCTAAATTACAGACCACCATTTTTGTTTTTGTGTTTTTTTTCAAATAGCAGTTATTTCAATGTAAGGATAAGGAACTCAAGTATACTGAATCCTCCAAGGCTCAGGGACCATTTGGGAAGAAAAAGCAAATTTTTTTTAAATCACAAATAACAAATTGTAAGAGGTTTTAAAGGAGCAGAACAAAGCTGCCTTCAGAGATTACAAAATTACTAGAAATATGAACTCACAGCACCTCTGGTACCTACATAAGACCTATAGAGGATTAAACTAGTCAGCATTCTAGCATGAAATAGAAAGGTTTTCATGGGCTCTCATGCCTGAGACGCTATGTACAGCCAATGTCTTTATAATTTTAAGTGTGGCTCCTTGCTACTTGACCAAAATCCCATGTATGTTTCCATATCCAGGAATATATAGACAGTTGGTTATTTTTTATAATATATAGACAGTAGGTTATGTTTTAAATAAAAGGACAGGGAGTTGGAGATTAGGATCAAAGTGGGGCTGGATTTTAGAGATGTTGAATAGGAGTTGGAAGTGAATATTACCAGATTATATTTGTGATTCTCAAATAAAAAATAAAAATATTTTAAAAGGTATACAAAACAGATAGATAGATAGATAGATAGATAGATAGATAGATAGGTAGATAGATAGATAGGGAGATAGTAAATTTACTTTTTAATTCAATCTAAAAATGGTCATACATGCTTACAGTGTATCTCAACTGCACCTACCCTTCCTTCCACATTTGACCCCCCTCATAACCCACACATCACATCTCTCCCTCAAACTTTATGTCTTCCTTTACGTGGCTATTTATTTATGCACTGAATTTAATTAGTGATCCTAATTTGTGCATCAGTTTAGAACCATTTATTGAAGCATAGAGAACAAACCAGTGGACACATCCCCCCCCAAAAAAGTGACTCTTCCATTCCCAGACGCCACCACCTTCCAGTAGCGCCTCAGCTAAGAATGTCCCTCAAGAGCATCTTCCTCACTCATTCTATGCTGGAATTGCTATCAGGTCTGATCTTGTACAGATTGTGTGAGTAGGTAACCACAGTACATGTCTTCTCTTCTATGTAATAGCAATTTAATAAATATGGTCATTTTCTCCAAAGTCCCCTCATGTTCTTCCTCAATCAGTATTCCGTTCCAGCTCTCCAGAATCCTACTGCTCCTGGGATTAGTCTCCTTATTTCCTTTATAGCTTGGCTATACATTTCTATACAGAATGGATTTCATTTCCATGCATCTGTGTTCATGTCCACATGTGTGTGTCTGTCCATGTGTGTGTGTGTGTGTTTTCCATGTTTGTTTCCATATGTATGTATGTTCTTACATATTCATGTGCGTGTACCTCTATATTTATGTAAATTTAATAATTTCCTTTGCCTTCTTTGTAACTTTAATACAAAATCCTATACCTTATAACAGATACTTGCTGCTATGTGTATGGCTTCAAGAACAAGTGCACCACTTACTCAATAATTGACATGCATTTTAGACACTCCAAGATTGAAATTATTAAGAATAACGATATGAATTCTCTTGTTGCCTCTGTGCATGCATTTCAAGAATGATATTGAAATGACTTATACCTAACATAGCTTCCATTTGGTATCACAACTCAATATATTGTCCAGGTTTTATACTACTTGACATTGTCAATGCCACTGGATGACAATTCCTTTTGACCACCTGATCCAATGAAAATTACTATGAATTTATTTTAATTTTATATTTTTATCTATTCACTATACATCCTGCTCACTGCCCCCTCCCAGTCCCCTCTCCCACAATCCTTCCTTCTCCTCTGAGTAGGTTGTTCCCCCTAGTTAAGGCCCCCACAATGGCACTTCATATCTTTGTGAGGCTAGGTGCTTCCTCTCCCACTGAGGTCAGACAGATCAGCCCAGCTAGTAGAACATATCCCATGTATAAGCAACAGCATTTTGGATAGCCCTCATTCTAGTTGTTAGCGACCCACATGAAGACAAATCTATACAACTTTACATATGAGCCTGGAGGTCTAGGTTCAGCCAGTGTATGTTCTTTGGTTGGTATTTCAGACTCTGAGATACCCAAAGGTGCAGGTTAGTTGATTCTGTTGGTCTTCCTGTGGAGTTCCTGTCCCCCCTCAGGGCCACCAATCCTTCCTCCTATTCTTCTATAAGAGGTAAAAGGCAGATGTAGAGCGGGAACTGGGATTGAAGGGGCAGGTAGGGGGATGGAGGGATCAGGATCATGTGTGAGGAAGGACAGGAGAGATGGCTAGATGTCTATGAAAAGGAATAGATATCTGCAACTAACAGAGGTGAGGAGGTGGAGGACATCTACAGGACAAGACAGAGACCTGGGATAAGAGAGATGCCCAAGAATCAATGTGGTGCTTTAGCTGTGACTTACTACACTGAGGATATAGAACCTGAAGAGATTACCTCGTGAAACTAGGCAGGAATCCCAGTAGAGATGTAGAGACATCAATCTACCCACAAAACTTTCAATCCAAACTTTATCTTGTCTACCAGAAGTGCAGGGACAGGGAATGGAGCAGAGACTGAGGCAATGGTCAACCAATAACCAGCCAAACTTGAGATCCACCCCATGAGCAAGCACTAATCTCTAACACTATTAATGTTGTCCTTTGAGAGGCCCCACCCAGCAGCTGACTCAGTCACAGACAAACATCCACAGACAAACAATAGATGAAGCCTGGGGACTTTTATGGATGAGTCATTTCAATTCCATCCTTCTATAAATGTACCATTCACAGTATGTCCCTGTGACTTAGTTTAATTAATAATGATGGTTAGTATGTCTTCAGGCACACATGCCTTTAAGAATGACTTTTAACATGTATTTATCTACTGCTCTGAGGTCCTGCTTTATACTTATTTCTAACATTTTATTAAATATCCAAGAAGAAGATTCCCCTTTTGAATATATATTCATTTTACATAGTCAAATATAGTCATCTCTCTTTTGACAAAGGAGATGTCCATTTTTCTGAGCCATGAATATATCTCATCTTATTGTCCAAAATTTACCTACTTAACTTTTAACAATTATGTCTACAACCTATATGGAAATGATTTCATTTGGAATAGGAATGTGAATTAAATCACTTTTTCCTACAGAACCATGTCTTTATTTTTGTCTCAATCCTTTGAAAGATCTTTCTCTGGAACCATTGCTCTACAATGTGAATTTTTGTGCTTCATAATATTATTTTATTTTTTGAGATTATACTCTAATTATATAATTTTCTCCCTTCCTTTTCTTCCCTCCAGACCCCTCCATACATGTCCTTCCTTGTTGTCTTTCACATTCATGGCCTCTTTTTCTTTAATTACTGTTACACAACATAAATCTTAAATACATAAATACAACCTGCCCTGTCTGTATTATGTTACTTGTGTTTATTTCTTTTCACGGGTGACAATTTGGTACTGTGTAACCAATTGATATACTCTTCCCTGAGGAAAACTGTTTCTTCTACTTCCAGCATTCCTTAATTTCATAGAGTCCTTCATCTAGGTTGAGACTTGCTGAGGTTATCCCTTCTGATGCTAGGAAGTCGAGTGACATTATCCTTTTCCAAGTAAGACATTGGTAAGACGATGTGGGAATAGCATCTGTGATATTTCTAGAAGGCACAATCTCACTGAAAGCTTATTTTACTTTGGCTCTTACAGTCTTTTCTCCCCATCTTCTGTAATGATTCCTGTACCTTGGGTACACAAGAGGAGTTGTAGATGCATCAGTTAAAACTGTCTATGCAACTCTGCATTTTGATCACTTGTGGGTTTTGTGATCATCGTCATCTGATGTAAAGAAAAGCTTCCTTGATGAAAGGTGATAGCTATACTTTCTGGGTTTAAGTATATTTAGACTGTAGTTAGAGATTATGTTGGTTTTGTAAAGCAGGGGTGGTAGTTTCTCTACATGTTACAAAAAAGTTTTCTTGACAGTGAATGAAAACTATACTTCTCTGTAAGCATAAAAGGACAAGTGCTTGGAATGTCATTAGGCATTATGCTGGTTTGGTAAAGTGGTGATTGTAGGTTCTTTTCCAACATCTATGAGTTAACTAGCCCTGGGTAATTAGCTAGGTTTCCACCACCAAGCATGATTTCCATTTTGTTGAGTAGGCCTAAAGTTCAATTGTAGAGCTACTGACGACTGCCAAGATATGCATGCCAGTATTATACCAAGTTTTGAGCCATATTGGTTATTGTTATGATTTTCAGATGTCAAAGTTTGGTAGGACTATTAGAAACTTCCATCCTTTGGAAGCTTTGATGGTATTTTTAGTACTTTGAAAGATATTTATCTGAGAGGAAGCATTCAGATCAGATCCATCTTGGGTCCTCTAAGCCCTACGCCAAAAGTGCATTGAGTCTTTTGCTTAAGGATAACTTCCACTTATAGGAGGCAACCATGAACAATAGCAATAGCCTATAAAGTATTGAAAGTTTCTTATTCAACCCTAAGAAACATGGATTATCAAGTTGGGTGTTTGTTTGGTTCTTAGGTTGGTTGGTTGGTTGAATAGCCGAATAGCATTCCATATTATGTATAAACCATATTTTAATACAATGATGAAGTTTTATAATTCAACAATCCTATCAATATCTGAGAAAACACTGGTTCTTTGGCATTGATCTATTTGTCAGTTCTGTTAGTGGTGAACAGTGAGACATAACAAATATTTACTTCAAATAAAGAGGTGCGCCATAGTGGCTCAACAGATCTTTTGTATTTGAAATATATTTTATAGTCAGCAAATCAGAATACAGAGCAAGGGTTTTTTAAGGAACTATTATGATTTTTACTAGGATTTTCTTAAATATATAAATTTATTTACTTGTTGCAAATCATAGATTTATGCACTGGGTCTTCTAATCATGAACTTATTACCTTATTTCCTAGACTTCTGTGATTTAGTTCAACAATGGTTTATAGTGTCCATATAGCAGTATTAGTATTTGATATCTTCATAGTTGTAAAGAATAAGTTTTTCATTTTGTTCTTCCTTTTGTGACTGATATAAAATGCAAGTGGTTGCATAGCAGAAGCTATCCTATCTCTAGAAAACTGCTTGTGCTGGTTAGGCTTTTCCTCAGTGTAATAAATACCTGGGATTACAGTTTACTAGAAATAGTACCTTTTTCTCATGATCTCAGAAGCACAGTTAGCTGAATACATTATTCTCTGATAAGATAGGGCTGCATAGTAAGAGGAGATGTCTACCTCATGGCAACTAGAAATCAGAGAAGACAGGAAAAGACCAAGACCAAACATCTTTCCACTTACCTGCTTTCCCAGTGAGATTCTTCTTCCTATTGTGTCTTCTCTCATTAATGGATTATCCCAGTGATAAAGGCCAAATCCTCCTGATCTAATCATCTCTCAATAGTAATACCAGCTGGAGACTCTGCTTGAATATATGACATCTGGATGTCTTGAACATATGACATTCAATTGTGGAAACATCCCATATCCAATACCAACACTGGTGCAACTTGCTCATAGATTCTACTGAAGGAATCTATAATTTTCTTCATTTGAAAAGAAATGATATAGTTGTTTATCAGTAGACTCAGCGTAACTAAATGCTGTTCTATAAGGAACACTTGGGAAATCTTGGATCAGAGAATAATATAAAAGAACAACCAACAGAGACCCACATGCATACAACCACACACACATTGTATTTGCTTAAAGAAGCAAACAAAAGTTGCTATTTTCCTGGAGATGAAATTCCTGTTAATGACATGGAACTGTAGTGATGGTTATTACCTAAAGTAATGAGGAGGAATACTTTTTAAATCATTTTGCATTTGAAAATTTTCAGAAAAGTTATACAAACTATCCTATTATTTTTGTCCAGAAAAAAAATCCTTCTTTCAAACATCCATGCTCTTCAGTATGTGCTCAACATATTTTAATTACCTACAAGTCTTTTATCATTGCTACCTATCTGAAGTGACTGTGTGGGGCTGGAGGTGGGGGTAATTTCAATGACTTCATTTTCTTTGAATTAGGGATTGTTAATCGAATAAATGAAGTAAGTAAATAAAAAAATTGAATAAAACTTTTGGACTCACTCACTAATAAGTGGATATTAACCTAGAAAACTGGAATACCCAAAACATAATCCACACATCAAATGAGGTACACGAAGAACGGAGGAGTGGCACCTTGTTCTGGAAAGACTCAGTGAAGCAGTATAGAGCAAAATCAGAACAAGGAAGTAGGAAGGGTTGGGTGGGAAAACAGGGGAAGGGAAGGGGACTGATGGGACTTTCGGGGAGTGGGGGTCCAGAAAAGGGGAAATCATTTGAAATGTAAATAAATATATCAATAAATTTAAAAAAAAGAAGAAAGAAAGAAAGAAAGAAAGAAAGAAAGAAAGAAAGAAAGAAAGAAAGAAAGAAAGAAAGAAAGAAAGAAAGAAAGAATGGTGGGAATTAGAACAGGGCAACAGTGTGAGAAACAAAAAAAGATACTTCTAATTAACCAGTCTGCTATGACAGTCTGACCACAAAGAGGGAGCCCTGCAGTTCTTACAATAATAAAAGGGTGACTGTTTCAAGCCTCACAAGGGAAGGACAGCAGATTTCAAAAACAATGTACATTATCCAAAAAGTCACTTTAAAAAATACTAGAAGAAAAGTTGGGGCTCCCTGCAGCAGCACATATACTAAAATTGGAACAATACAGAGAAAATTAGCATGGCCCCTGCCCAAGGATGACATGCAAATTCATGAAGCATTCCATACTTTTTCTAAGATCAAGAATTGAAAAATGGGATCTCATAAAATTTCAAAGTTTCTGTAAGCAAAGGACACTGTCAATAGGATAAAACCACAACCAACAAATTTGGAAAAGATCTTTACCAACCCAACATCTGACAGAGGGCTAATATCCAGTGTATAAAAAGATCTCAAGAAGTTAGACTCCAGAGAACCAAATAACCCTATTATTTGGGGTACAGAGCTAAACAAAGAATTCTCAAATGAAGAATACTGAATAGCTGAGAAGCACATAAAGAAATGTTCAACATCCTTAGCCATCAGGGAAATGGAAATCAAAACAACTCTGAGATTCCACCTCACACCAGTCAGAATAGCTAAGATCAAAAACTCAGGTGACAGCAGGTGCTGGAAAGGATGTGGAGAAAGAGGAACACTCCTCCACTGCTGGTGGGATTGCAAGCTGGTACAACCACTCTGGAAATCAATTTGGCAGTTCCTCAGAAAATTGGACATAGTACTAGTAGAGGAGCCAGCAATACCACTCCTGGGCATATAACCAGAAGATTCTACACCATGTAATAAAAGACACAAGCTCTACTATGTTCACATCAGACTTATTTATAATAGCCAGAAGCTGGAAAGAACCCAGATTTCTCTCAACAGAAGAATGAATACAGAAAATGTGGTACATTTACACAATGGAATACTACTCAATACTAAAAACAATGAATTCATGAAATTCTTGGCTAATGGATAGAACTAGAAAATATCATCCTGAGTGAGATAACCCAATCACAATAGAACACACATAGTATGCACTCACCAATAAGTAGATATTAGCCCAAGGTTTGGAATACCCAAGAAACTATTCACAAACCACATGAAGCTCAAGAAGAAGGAAAACCAAAGTGTGGATACTTCAGTCCTTCTTAGAAGGGCAAACAAAATACCCATGGAAGGAAATACAGAGACAAAATGTGGAGCAGAAACTGAAGGAAAGGTCATACAGAGACTGTCCCACCTGGAGATCCATCTCATATACAGTCACCAAATCCAGTCACTATTTTGGATGCCAACAAGTGCTTGCTGACGGGAGCCTGATGTAGCTGTCTCCAGAGAGGCTCTGTCAGTACCTGACAAATACAGGTGTGGATGCTCACAGCCAACCATTGGACTGAGCACAAGGTCGCCAATGGAAGAGCTAGAGATAGGACCCAGGGAACTGAAGGAGCTTTCAGTCCCATAGGAGGTACAACATTATGAACCAACCAGTACCTTCAGTGTTCCCAGGGATTAAACTACCAACCAAAGAGTACATATGGAGGGACCCATGGCTCCAGCTGCATATATAGCAGAGGATGGCCTTGTTGGATATCAACGGAAGGAGAGGCCCTTGGTCCAGAGAAGGCTAGATGCCCCAGTATAGGGGAACATCAGGACAAGGAAGTGGGAGTGGGTGGATTGGTGAGCAGGGGGTGGGGGGGAGGGGATATGGTGTTTTCAGAGGGGAAACCAGGAAAGGTGATAACATTTGAAATGTAAATAAAGAAAATATCTAATAAAAAAAAGTTTTAAAAAGTTGACTGTTCACCCTTATTTTTTCTAATTGAAAATAGATTCTTCTCTCATACAATACATCCTGACCAGTTTCCCCTCCCTCCACTCCTCCCAGCCTTCCCTTCCTCTTTTCACTGATCCACTCTCTCTTGATCTCCTTTGTCTCCTCCCAAAAAAGAAAAGGTCTCCAAGAGACAACAACCAAACAAGACAAAACAAAATACAGTGAGACAAGGCAAAAGTCCTCACAAGGCAAGCCGTTGGGAGAAAGAGTCTTAGGAGCTAGCAATAGTCAAGACACGCCCGTTCCCACTGTTAGGAGTCCCACAAAAGCACTAAGCTAACAATGTTAACACTAATATTGTGATAGGAATGGGGAAAAAGAGAAGCAGTGTAGCCACATAAAATGTGCGACTATGCATTAATCTCTCAATTAAGCAATCTTTTTTCTAGCTCTACTGTCATGTATAATAGAAAATTAGCCTTTTAAATATTTTTCCCTAGGTAGTACCACCTTCATGAGGACGGATAACAAGAGTTCCCCAATGTTTATCTCTTAACAAATAGTGTACATTAACTTTATTTCTTTGCATAGAAAATGTCAGTGTGCTGAAAAATTACACAAATTTCTGTTGTAATTACAGTATTGAAAACAAGATGGATAAGGGTAAAGGCAGTCCATGTGACTGGAGTCTGAGGAATCTCATTAATCACAGCCCAGCCAGATTTCAACATTAGCAGAGTGCATCATCTTTAATTTCATAGTTACCTTCCAACCCAAATAGAACAAAACATACAATTAAGCCACTTAAAATAGCTGGGTTAGGTCACTGTGCTTTTTGGTCAAACCCTTTCCTTTTTGAAAGACAATAGATTTCTTCATAGGGAGCTCTGCTGGCAGGCCCATTTGTGAATGCTGTCTATTACTTTTAGAACTTCCCTAAAGGGAAAAGTGCCCAAAGCCCTAAAATAGTCACTGCATCTTGGGCTATAACTACTGCAGTATGAAATGTAAGGCCTCCCACCATTCCTGACTTCCCAGGGAAGGTATTCAGTATTCTCTCCAGGCATAACTGCCACTTGGTTTCTGAGATAAAGCTTTATCAGATTGAGGATATTTCCAACCATTCTTGGTTGGTTGAGAATTGTTCATATAAAAAAGATTTGAATTGAAGGATACATTTCTAACATAATAAGATGATATGAATCTTTTTGCTTTTCTCTGGGAATGTGGTGCCTGCAATCAACAACCAATGTATTTTTAAAATAAGCTTAATCTAGTTATGATGTTTTCATTGCTATTCATCACTGGATATTTGCTTTTAATGTATTTAGTATTTTAAATCATGAAGGTTGACCAGTAGTTCTGTTTATATCTGTTATCTTCATCGAGTTTTGTCACTGAGAAAATTCTAGCTTCATAATAATGTTTGAATCTACAACATTTTTCTAGTTTCTGAGCACTTGTATAGTTTCTGAGTTGAGTAGCTGTTATTATTTTTCAATATTGTTTTGTTAAAACAAAACAGTAATTTTTCATTGTTTGAGAAGGCTTGGTAAGTGGCACACAAGACAAATGTTTCTAACTTCCTATATATCTGTCATGATTCAAGGTATCCTTTTAGCTCATTAGGAAAAAACACCTGAGTATGGACTATCCAATACCTTCCAACAGACTTAAATTATAAATTCAATGCCATTAATACATATGGAAATGTCAACGATAAACTTTTTCTCTTTCAATTTTATAAAGTTTCATTTCATTTTTTTAAAGTGCTACCACAGAGTCAGCATCAGCATGGATTATAGGCCTGCTTCACTCTTCTTCAGCGTCAGCAGCACCTAGCAATGCTCACGTGTCCCGGACTCCATGCATCTGTGCATTTGTTTCACAGACTTCTGCATATATCCCAGTCCTGTTGCCTGAGCATCACTTTGTCTTCACTACAAGCCACCTTTATGCCTTGTTGGTACCTCATATTTTTTCTATGTCTCATATTTTATTACATTAATGTTAGCTTATAATTTCCTGTTTCCAGTACATATTATTATAGAATGGGTTTCAGTGAGGCACCTCCATACAAGCACATAGTTGCTCTGGCCAAATTCATCTTTCTAGTATTCTCACCACTGTGTGAATCTTCACTTCCCTTTCCACAGCCCTAGTTATGACTTCCCATTTTAGTTACATTTTTAAAATATTCTTAACCCACAATGTGAAAGAAAATATACATTTTTTTCAATTGTTGTGAAATGATCTTATTTTCCTTAGCACAATAACTTCCCATCCAATCATTGATCTGCAAATAACACGATTTCATTCTTTGTCAATTTGTTGTGTATATTTACCACACTTTTGTTTTCCATCCATTTGCTGATGGGCACCTAGGCAGATTTAATGATTTTGCCATTGTGAATCATGTCTGTGGAAACACGCCTGTGCAGATAAGTCTGCACTAAGCCACCTTTGCTTCTGTTGTGTGAACACCTGAGCATTGTGTCCTGGATCACATGGATGTTCAGGTTTTACCTTTTGAAGAACTTCATTACTGATGCACTGGGTTGCATTCCCACCAAAAGTTAAGTGTTCCTCTCTCCCCAGTTCTTCACCAGTAATTACTGTTTGCTTTTCTGATAAGTCACTTATAGAATTGTAGAATTGAATAATAATACAATCTCAGTGTGGTTTTGATTTGTATTTCCCTAATGGTAAGTGGTATTAAATACCTTTTCATATTGACCGCTTAAACATCTTCATGTGAAGAATGTTATTCCCACTGAACATATATTTGTTGTGTTATTTGTTCTTTTGTTATTTAATTTTTAAAATTTACTATCTATTCTTGATATCAATCCCTGAGCAGATGAATATGTAGATTTCTTCTTATTCTGAAAGCTTCCTCTTTACTTTGTTAATGATTTCCTATGTTGTATAGAAGTTTTCTAATCTTATGCAGTCCCATTCATCCATTCTTGCTGTTATATCCCACACTGTTGGAGTTTATTTATTACAAGATCTTGACACAATTTGTATTTCCTTCTTGCAAATTCTCAGGCTATGTTTGGAATTTCTGATCCTGTCAGCATTGATTTATGTATAGAGTAGAGAAGAGATTGTACTTTCAGTCTTCTCGGTGTAGAGATCCAATTTCCCAGCCTCATTCACAAAAGCAGATGTATACTTTCCAGTTTGTTATTATACTAAAGTATTGTTCTTTTCCAACATTGACTATAATTGAGGGTTTTTTCCCTTCAATATTTTTGCATATGTTCCTAGATACACATTAAGTGGTTCATCATATTTAATAGTGAGTTTAAATATCCCCTGAGCTGTGCTTTTAACTGTACCCCACAGGTGTATAATGCTTTTATGATAATCACTTTTACTTTCTAATCTCATCTCAGTGGTTTTGTATGCCATGTGGTTGTATTTGCAACTTAATGAGACTTGTTTCATGATGCAATGTTTGGCCTGATTTGGTAAAATTTAAAGTGTATGAGAAACATAACCACCTATTAGTGGCTGATAGGCTATTCCATAATAATTTAATTGTCAAATAGTCTTGATTAATTATGCTGTTGAAGTGTTTGTTTTGTAGCTTTGTTTTTCCATCTTCATCACTGAAAAAAAAGAAGTGGTTTTTAAAAAATATTTAAATTTAATTGTGTATTATTCTACATTTCCTGATCATTCAGTAAATATTTGTTATGAATGCTTTATACATATATCTTATACTTTTACATTTAAAACCACATATTCTTGGTGATATCACTAATCAATGATATCTAACCCCATCTATCTATAATTAAACTTATTGCTATTTGATGGTAATGTCTGTCCTAATTATTATTTAGTTGACTGGGGGATTCATGTTTAAGATACTTTGGGATAAAGTTAAGCTTATTTTTATACATTCATTTTTTTCAAATTATGATCCTTATGTTATATTCATTTTCTTTTAAAGCATTACTCATCAACTAATTTTATGATGATAATTAACTAATTATAGGAATAAAATATATCAAAAGAACTGACCAAAATTGGCTCAAAAAATATAAAGTGACTTATAAAGAGACCATTAAAGTGAATTACTTTTTAAAAACACACCATACAACCACAACCACTCAAATAAACACCCAACTTGGGATGTTTACAGCATATTTTACTTAGTTTGATTTGAAAAACATAAAATGAAAGAATACACATCACTTTTTATGAGATTTTTTAAAAAATGTTGATAGTCAAGCTGGAAAATAAGTATACAAAAAATAAAAAATTATTAGCAATTCTTATTAGTATAGACCTAAACACATAAAATGATATCAAAATATAAAATGTATTATTTTTTCTTGTTAAAATTTAATACATCTATTAAATTAATCATTAAATTAGTTGACACTTAAATGTTAAATACATATTTAATATATTTTATGTTTAACATGCATAGTATTGTTTATCGCATTCACAAATAGTGAAGAACATTTGTGACCATCTCAAAAGACTTAGATAAAGCACTTATTAAAATGTCATCATCAATTACCTCACTTTGCTTGTCCAACCAAAAAATAATGCCTCACACACATGGCTCACAAATGCCTCAGATGCCTTAGATAGTACAAAAATCGATTCCTCCCCATTCTGGAGCCTAAGCCAATCGTGTTCAATATTTGAGGAGAGCCAGTTTTCCTCATAAAAGATGACTTTTACATGTATCATAAAAGCTAGGGACCATAAGGAGAAGGAAGAAGAAAAAACGTGAAGGAGGTCACCATTTAGTGGAATGGACCAGGAGCACACAGACAAAAGAAGTTCATCCTGAGGATAGACAATTATAGCAAAAGCTGACCAGGAGACACTAATTTGGCAAGTAACTGATTATTCATATGAGGTTTAAAAGCATGGGAGATTAATTTAGCTCAGAACCTGCCCATCATAGTGCCAACAGCTTATTAATAAATTACAGTGTTTCTGTGTCATTTTCTTGGGAGCAAATCAGGCAAAAGTAGAATAGAAACCCTAAATATATATTAAGAAATAAAAGGGGGTTAGCATCCCCCAAAACATAATTATGGCAATAATACTCACATGTTCATATGTGCTCATATCCACTAGCACTCAAGAACACACACACACACACACACACACACACAAAATTAACTAAATAAATAAAGCAAAAAGAAATGAAGAAACAAAGTGGAATTATCCCACAGGTACAAGATTGCCTACAGAGTTATCTAACTGTGCTCTAGGAAATATTTTGTTTCTGCTATTACATTGTTTGGATTAGAAAACAATATCTTTAACATGCTTGACAAGTTATCTACTTCTGAACCACATTCCAAGCCCATTCGCCAAAAATATTTATCAAATTAGCAATTGAGATTGACAAAATTTAGCAAACCTAGCAAGTGAGATTGACAAAAACTGATAGGTTGAGAATGTAACTGCAACAGTGATGTCATTCCCAATGGGACAGGCATTGAGAAGGGAATGAGAACCATGACAACAAGAAATCTGTAAAACCCCAACTGAAATTTTTCATAGTTTCATAGGAAAAACTATCTCCTAATCTGTGCTAACACAAATGTACTCTACATTCATGACTGAGAGATTTAAATTCCCAAACAACACAGGTCCATTTTAACACAATTTTATCCTAAGCCCAGCAGAATTTTTGGTGAAATTTTTGTGGTATATGACAATACACTTATTAAAAATAAAGGTACTAAGTATGAGTCAGATTAAATTAAATTAGATAATTTTCCCTCTAAACATCTATTTTAAAGCAAAAATTGGCATATTCAACATTTTTCTGTCTCTAAAATCATAATACACTTCTTTTTGTCTGTATTTGCTTATACTTAATCCATATTATTTTTCTTTTTTTCATTTTAAAATAAGTTATTACCTTAAAATCAGTGAAGTTCAGATTTAGTGGCACGTGGATATTAAAATAATAGAATATAGACAGAAACAGGTGGACACAGAACTAAGGGGAATCTTGAAGCAGACCTCATGTATTTGACAGAAATAGCACTTTTAAAAATGGCAAATAAATTCTGGCTTTTTAAATCTATCAGACAATTCACATACCAAATGATGCCCAAGAAGAAGAACGAGGAAAGTATAGATACTCTGGACCTTCTTAGAAGGGGAAACAAAATACCCACAGAAGGAGATACAGAAACAAAATGTGGAGGAGAGACTGAGGGAAAGACCACGCAGGGACTACCCAACCTAGTGATCCATCCCATATACAGTTACAGAACCCAGACACTATTATCTATGCCCACAAGTACTTGCTGACTGGAGCTAGATGTAGCTTTCACCTGGGAGGCTTTGATAGTGCATGATAAATACAGAGGGGGACACTCTTTAGCCAGCCATTGAAGTGAACACAGGGTCCCCAATGGGGGAGTGAGAGAAAGGACCCAAGGAGCTGAAGGGGTTTGCAGTGCCATAGGAGGAACAATGATATGAGCCACCCATACTCCCCAGTACTCCCCAGTACTCCCAGCCCTCCAGTACTCCCAGAGCTCCCAGGAACAAAAACATCAACCAGATAATACACATGGTGTTAGCCATGGCTCTAGACACATAGGCAGCAGAGGATGGCCTTGTTGGGCATCAAAGGGAGGAGGACACTGGTCCTGGAAAGGCTTGATCCAGCAGTATAGGAGAATACCAGGACAGGGAACTGGGAGGGTGTTGATTGGGGAACAGGGGGAGGGGAGATGGCTTATGGGACTTTCTGGGGGGAGGGACCAGGAAAGGGGAAATCATTTGAAATGTAAATAAGGAATATATCTAATAAAAGAAAAAGAAAAAACAACAGCAGCAACAAAAAAAATGTCTATCAGACAAGTTCAGTTGACTTGACATTTGGAAAAAGATAATATCTGGTTTCTATCTTATACATAAATAAAGTGCCAATAGAAATCTTATATGCTACTATTCGGAATGTCTGAAACAAAATATATTTTTTTTTCTAAATGAAGGTATACAAATAACACACACAAAGAGAAAAAAATAAAGTCATTCTCCATAACCTTGATATCATAGTGATAGAATAATGAGACACAACCAAATAACTGCCTTAATCAGTGATCATAAAGGATATGATTTTTGATATAATTATGGTTTTCTTCCATCATATATATTGAGTTAATGTCCATTCATAAATAAATTGCAACATCAGTATTTTAATTAAGGTTGTCCTTGATGTGATGAAACACAATCACCAAAATTAACTTGAGGAGACAAACATTTATTTGGCTTATTCTTCCACATCACTGATCATCACTGAAGGAAGTCAGGAACTCAATCAGGCTTGGGATCTGGAGGCAGGAACTGATGTGGAAACCATGGAGGAGTACTTCCTGGCTTACTTTCCATGATTTGTTCAGTCTGTTTTCTTTTCCAGCACAGGACCAACCAACCCAGGGATAAGGACCGCCCACAATGATCTGGGCCCTTTCCTAACAATCTTTAATTAAAATACCCTACAGACTGTCCTTATAGAGGCATTTTATTTTATGTATTTACATTTCAAATGTTGTCCCCCTGCCCTCTTCCCATTTTCCCCTTTGCAAACCACCTATTTCATCCCCACTGCTCCCTGCCCTGTGAGGGTACTCCCCCAACCAGCCAGCCACTCTCACCTCACTGCTCTAGCATCCTACACTGGGGCATCTAGCCTCCACAGGAACAATGGCCTGCCCTCCCATTGATGCCCGATACAGCAGCATTCTGTTACATATGCATTTAGAGTCATGTATCTTTCCATGTGTACTCTTTGGTTGGTGGTTTAGTCCCTGGGAGCCAACCTACAGATTGGGAAAAGAGCTTTACCAACCCTATATCCAATATAGGGCTAATATCCAATATATAAAAAGAATTCAAGAAGTTAGATTCCAGAGAACTAAATAACCCTATTAAAAATGGGGTACAGAACTAAACAAAGAATTCTCAACTGAGGAATCTCAAATGGCTGAGAAACACCAAAAGAAATGTTCAACATCCTTGGTCATCAGAGAAATAAAAATCAAAATGACCCTGAGATTCCACCTCACACCAGTCAGAATGGCTAAGATCAAAAACTCAGGTGACAGCAGATGCTGCAGAGAATGTGTAGAAAGAGGAACACTTCTCCATTGTGGGTGGAATTGCAAGCTGGTACAACTAGAAACAGTCTGATGGTTCCTCAGAAAATGGAACTAGTTCTACCCAAGGACCCAGCTATACCACTCTTGGGCATACACCCAAAAGATTCTTCAATATAACAAGGACACATATTCAACTATGTTTATAACAGCCTGATTTATAATAACCAGAAATTGGGAACAACCCAGATGTCCCTCAAAAGAGGAATGGATACAGAAAATGTGGTATATTTACACAGTGGAGTACTACTCAGCTATTAAAACAACGACTTCATGAAATTCACAGGTAAATAGATAGTACTAGAACATATCATCCTGAGTGAGGTAACCCTGAAATTCGCAGGTAAATAGATAGTGCTAGAAAATATCATCCTGAGTGAGATAACCAATTACAATAGAGGCATTTTCTTAAATAAAGCCACTACCTCTCTGATGACTCTAGATTCTTTAAACTGACATAAAACTAGCCAAAACAATCAATTTATTCTAGCATCTTAGGACCAAGTCCCACATGTATTTAATTTACTTGGTTGTTGGTTGGTTGGTTGGTTGGTTGGTTGGTTGGTTGGTTGACTGGTGGTTGGTTAGACAGAGTTACATGTAACCCAAACTGGGCTCAGTCTCTCTATATAGGGCAAAGACAGTTTTGAAAATCTTCTAATCCTCTGACCTACTCCAAAGTGCTGGGATCACAGGATGCCACCTATTTCTGTTCTATGCACTGCCTGCTGGAGATTCAGTCCAGCGCTTTTTTCCTGAAAAATAATCACATTTGTTTTTTAAACTTCTTCAGAATTATTTATCTTAGTTCTTTTCTCCCCAAATATAAAATTGTTCTTTGCAAATACATTGAAATATTAATTGATAGTTACTAAATTTGTACTTAATCTGGGAATAAATGAATAGTCTTACAATAATAACAAATTATTGTAAAAGGGAGAAAGGGAAAATTAGTTTTACTGATGGAGGTGCTCCCAACTAATTAAGCAAGACAGAGTGTTAAGACAAAAAATCATGTATGTACGATCAATACTAAAGGGACTAAACAGGTAGCACTTATATATTTATGAGTTTAAAAATGCATCTATAAATTTGAGAGTGAAGAGGCAGAATATGGGAGGGTTTGAGTAGAATACAGGGAGTAGAGAAATTATGTAATTATATTTTAATATATTATAAATTTAAAAGAAGACATAAGTTCAGTGCCTTTGTACAAATAAATGTCATTAGGAAACCAAAACTCTAAAATACAAAAGAGTTAAAACAACACCATGAAAATTCTGAACACTGATAATTTAAAACTAAATTCAAAATAATCATTAAAATGGTTTACTTGCACCATCTACATATGATATCTGGTACCATGCTGGAAAACTATAATTGACTAGACAGCAAGAGATGGGACCATTAGCCTCTTCTTTTAAGTTTATTGTTCTCTAATGACAGAGTTGGATTACTTATCTCCAAATTATACAAGGTTAAAAAGAGTAATTTTATTCCAGCAACATAGCTGCTCTGACAAGGGATCACATTCAGTGACCTTCTAGGATTACAGTGTGATCTGGCTACAGTATAGACAAGCCCTTAGTACACACCTCTATTCCCTAACAATAAAGGGAAGGTTAGTTTGTAGACGGAAGCAGCAAAGTTTGAAAGTTGTCTAGTTGAGGGCAGACAAACTGACAAGTCAGAGAAAGATTCAGCATAATGAATCACAGATAGGATACGCCCAACTCTCCAGATAACAGACAGGAAAGAGAGGCTGCTTTTGAGAAGTTCAGGGGGGAAAGGTGTGTATTTGGCAGTGTGAGCCAGACAATTTTATAAAGACAGGTGTGAGGTCCCAAGGCCTTACACTATTACTAAGGCTATGGAGTGCTCACAAAAAGGGACCTATCATGCCCTCACTCGGGAAGACCCAACAAGCAGCTGAAAGAGTCAGATTCAGATATTTGTACCCAACCAATGAATAGAAACTGCTGACCCCTTTGGGTGAACTGGGGAAAGGCTGGAAGAAGAGGAAGAGGAAGGCAACCCTGTAAGAGGACCAGAAGTCTCAATTAACCTGGACCTCCAAGATCTCTCAAACACTGGACCACCAACCAGGGAGCATACACCAGCTGATATGAGGCCCTCAACACATATACAGCAAAGGACTGCTGGGTCTGGGTTCAGTCAAAGAAGATGACTAAGGTATACCCTTCCTTCTTGGTTATACAATAGTATATATTTATGGTTTTTAGAAACTATTGAATGTGACATGTGTTTATATAAATAGCATTCTTTTTAAACGTGCTTATACAGGCAAAATTATTCCTGATTCCAAACAAATTGAACAACAGTTTCTTAGGAGAAAAAGTGATGGTGCTTCACCATTTATATTTTTCTCATTGTTAGTTTTTAAAAAGCATATTTCATTCACATCCTTATCATAGTGTTTGCCATGTATTATGATCCTGGGATCTTAGACTCAGTCTTGGACTGAGGTAGGTGCTCCTCAATGCACATATGGGTAATTTAATATGTAATCCATTAAAACCTTTATATAAATCAAGATGAATCAGAAATTTTGGAGCAACTATCTTCATAAATAAGAATAATTATTATAAGAAAACAGTGTTTTTTACTGGTGATACTAGCTAGTACCTAAAGACTTAATGAACTTGCATGCTTTCATCATTTTCTCATTAATATGGCATTATACCAGTCAAAAGCAACCTAAGGAAATAAGGGTTTATTTTGGTTCAAAGTTTTAAGGTACTGTGCATCATAGAATTAAGTTATAGCTTCAAGAATGTAAGGTGACTGGTTATATTACATCATGACAGTGAAGGAGAGAATGATGAATATTGATGATCAACTCTCTTTTTCCTTTTTATTCAGTTCAAGAACCCAACCTTGGGGTAAGTTCCTCTTTGCACCAAACAAAAGCCATTGTTGAAAACTAAGTAATAATGCAGGGATCAACTGACATGGAAAGCCCAGCCCCAGTGGGTACAATTATAACACAACTTCTTCATCTAAGAATCAGAGAACAGAGAGGGAGAGGAGACAGAATGAACCTAAGCTAGAGGACCACAAAGTATACTGTTAGATTGTGTCTCTCAGAATTACCAGAGAAGCTAAAGAGGTGAAATACCTCAACCTGTCATGTTAATGACTTTGAAGAGAGGGGAATTAGTCTCTTTCAAAAAAGTTTTCTTTTCTTTTTTTTTTAAATATTTTTTCTATATTCTTTGTTTATATTCCAAATGATTTCCCCTTTCCCGGATCCCCCCTCCCCATATGTCCCATAAACCTTCTTCTCTCCATCCCTTCTCCAATCACCTCCCTCCTTTTTCTCTGTCCTTATATTTCCTTCCAATGCTAGATCAATCCTTTCCAGGATCAGGACCCTCTCCATACTTCAAAAAAGTTTTCTAATTGGTTGTCCAATACAAAGTGATTAGCCCTGAAATCACATAACCACAAATAATATGAAATAGACTCAGAATGTAGTATTTTCATATATGAATACATATATATATATTTATACGGATTTTATGTAATATATTTATGCATGTGTGTTTGTGATACTAGTCAAAGTGTGTGATGACATCAACTTGAGAGGGGTTAAGAATAATAAATTGGAAGGATTCAAGCGAGGGAAAATGAGAGGGATTGGAGGAAAAAAAGAATGAAAATTCAGTAAAATTACATTTTAATTAAAATTTAAAAATAAAAACAGAAACAAAGATTGATAATATTAAAAACATGTCAAGCCTGTGGAGTTGCAAATTGCCGTTTTAAGGTAGAATATACAACCCAGGAGTAATGGAATTATTATCTAATAGGTCTTTAGATTATTTTGACTCTTACTTCAAAAACACAATACTTTCCATATGCTTTTTCTGATAGACAGTTTTAATCTTCAAGACTCCTTGAGCCAAACTTACATTTTTTCTGAGTAAGATTTTGAAGTGAACTAGTATTGTTCTATATTTGATGTTTACATTTATGTTTAGATTGCGCATAGAAAACTACATATTTCCATATTAATTTTACTTCACTTGCCTGTATTCTGAAGTATTCTACGTTTACATGAGGACCATATTTTTATCTTTCTGAAAATTAGACACTGACCAGTTCAATTGTAGACAAACTCACCATCATTGTCTATGTGATACCAGAAACAGTACACAAATACTTGAGGTTAGAAATGGAGGCAGACAGAGTGTAACACTCCCTGTGTTTATCAGATGGCCCCATGAGTTTCCTGTAAAATTATGTACTTCTTATCTTCTTTCCCAGTATTCCCACTATACAAATATCTTTTTTTAATCTGAACAAAGACATAGTTCACCAATATAAGGCCTTGATTATCCATTTCTGCTGTTCTAGAACGGCTACCTGATTATAGAAAGGATGGTTGTTTTGTTTTGTTTTTTAATTCTGAACTTCACATAAAAAGGTTCACTAAAATTAAGAAATTCTGAGATTTATTAAGCAAGGCTCGTTTGCTAACTTTTCTGAAATCTGTAATGTTTAAATCATGAGATGATGTTCTTTTCGTGATTTCTTTAAAAACTAGAAAGTTTATAGAAAAGTGAACCCTCAGTTTCCTTTACTCAAAATAAGATCATATTAATTTTAGGGAACATTCTGAAGCTGAAACAGCACATTTCTCTGACTTGTCAACTGTGTAAGACGCTTGCTTCCTCTAGTCCCTGTGATGCTCTCCAGCGGCATCTTTGCACAGATAAATTTACTTGTAAATGTCTTGGCTATGTCATTTTTCCAAGCACAGGTTTCTTACTGACCAAGAGTGTTAAACATCTCCATCCCCCTCACTCCATAGATATTGAGCACAACCAAGAGTCTTAAACATACATTTGCTTGGCCCTTCTTTCTTACCCTTAATCAAAATGTGTTAAGTATTTCCTATTACTGGGGAAACAAAATCCCAATGCAAAACCCCACTCAACCTCTCTATCAACACTTCCAAAACTGTTTTTTTTTAACTCTTTAGAGAGATTATTTGTTCTTTTCTCTCCCCCCTTTACTACCAACATTTTGGTAACTATTGTTACCACTGGTCCTAAGACTCCTACAAGGCTACCCAATCCCATCCTGTCAAAAGAAAAACCCTTCTTTTGACACCTATAACCTTTCACTATTTTCTCTCCATATTAATGTCTGTGACCATCTGAGGCATCAGCTGGTAGGAATATATCTAGTGATGGAGCCCAGCAGCTAGCAGTTTTTACCCCAGCAGCAACAAGCATTACCTAGGAGACCTTTGCCAACCAATCAAGTGGCTCTGTGCTTCCACCCTTCACCTTATCTGTACAAACTTAGAACTACCACATTTACATCTTCAGCCTTTTATATGTAGCTAAAATTGACTCATAGACACTGTCATCCACATGGGTATTAGAACACTCCATCTTGTATATCTTAGCTTGCCTTCCAAGTGAAGTATTTAATAAGTGCCCAAGAAGAACTTTCTTCAGCTGCTCAGCATCTCTCTGTTGGAAAGATCCTTCTTCTGGGGAATCATTTCCCATCGTGTTCCGTCTTCCTGAGGCTACAAATCAATGTGCCTTGCTTGCCAAACTTGTGGGTATATGACTTAATCCGGACAACTTGGACTTTCAATTCTGTTAATTTGTGCCTTAAATTTAGTAACGGAAACCTGGAAGAAAAAAAAAAGGTGGAACGGGCCTGCACCAATATGACAGTTGTCTAGTTGCTTTTACTATGATTCCTTACATAATACCACTTACATCCTTTCTCGTTTCCCTCACTCCAACACTGGAATCTTTATAAGATAGTTGTCAAATCCCTCTTACTGCCTGCCGTCCATGGGTTACCTGCTTTCATGCTTTTTCAATTTTTCTCCAGTATCTTTCCCTTCTCTTCTGTCCTTACAATAAAGATTTTTACTTAATAAGTATTAATTAGTACTAATAAATAATTCTATTTGATCTAATAAAATTTAAATATGTTGCCTGCACCCAAGTCTCCAAATAAAAGAATGTGTCATCTACCCCTGTAACCAAAGACCAAGGCGTAGCACTTAAAATCCTCAGTCAAATTTTATAATACAAAGGCATTATTAAACTTCCACTGATCTTGTCTAGTCAAAGATCATTGTCTTAATTTGGATTAGAAATCAAAAGTTTTTGACATTTTATTTAGTTCTCCTCTAGATTTTTGTACATTACCTTATTTCAAAAGTAACTTGCACTTGTATAGAAAATTAGAGAAAAAGGAAATTGTTAAGTGAATGTGATTTTTCATAAAAAATTATAAAACAAACTGAAAATATGTATCATCTTGACCATTGTCTAAATTAATTCAAATGCTTCCATTATGATGTAGAGTTAGCTACTCTGCCTTTCTCTTAGACACAACTAGGAATGTTCTTTATTTGACTTGCTCTGCCTTGAAGAGTTTGGTCCAAGGCCATAGCTGTGCAACCTATAATGCAGTGATTTTCACATGCATCAGATAATCCTGTTACAGAATAAAATTTGGAAATTTGGGACTATGGTGCCCATTGATATGTAAGGTATAACCTATAATGCAGTGAGTTTCACATGAACTAGATAATGAAGAGTAAAACTGGGGAGTTGAGAACTACAGAGACCATTGATTATGTATGGTGTTTAGAATGTATTTTTTTGTGAATAACACTTTGTAGGTGAAAAAAATCTTCATCTAAATTTGAGAACAAAAATATGAACATGAAGATTCAATAAAATAAACTCTCCTTTTAAAAAACATGAAAATGCTCTGCAATTATTTTTCCATCAAAATAAAATACTGCCAAGTACACTGTCTCCTCGAAGCAACAAATTTTTAAAACTGAAGGGAAATGCTAAAAGCAGGGCTTCAAATAGCATCCATCCCGTTAGGCAGATGTCCTGTTTTAGTTAATTTCCTGTTTCTACTTGGTGGAGTGCATGAACTATTTTGAGAATCAGTGGGTAATTGGAAATTGGGTGCCAGCTTAGGTATTTGATTTGGAAACAATGTCTTTGAAAACCATCAATTACAAATACAAAGCAAACTCTCCTAGTTATGGTACCAGTTTATAAATGTAAGAGCCAGGTTCTCTGGCTACAGGTGGAGACAAATGAATGTCAGGAAATGCAAAGCACCTGCACTGTCCCCAGGTGCCCCTTAATGGGTAGGGAAGGAAAGAGAGATCAGATCTGCTATAAGATCTGCTCTAAGACAAATCTGGAAAGTGCACAGGCATACCAAAATTTGAATGCAGAGCTCTTAGGAGGCATTCTGAACGCCTGCAGCTTGATGAGAAATGAAGGCTAAGAGCACTAACCAAGTCATCAAGTTTGAAGACTTTCTAAATGTTATACACCTGACCTACACAGTCATCAAGACTTTAAAGTACTTTGCTTCATCAAGACACAGCTTAGCTGACAAGTCTACAAACTCTAATACTGTTCATCCCTGTTATGGATTAATTTCAGACCTAAGTGTAAAAACCAGTTCACTTGAATATCTTAGGAGAGGGAACTGCTGAGAGTCAAGGCCAAGTGTTCCAATTAACAAGAATGTAAATGAGGGAGGAATCTGAATTTCCCCCAGGAAGCTCAGAGCAGCATTAGGATTACTGCAGGTCTAACAGCAACACTTGGAGAAAACAATGAAAATCAGTGCCCTTGCTTCATCCAAAGCAACTTAAGTGGAGAGAAGGGATTCATCTAACACATTCCTCAGAAAAGTATGACTCTAGCAAAGGATCCCCGATGAAGTAAAGGAGCCTCCAAGATCAAGGGTTAAGGATATAAAACCTGAGTGGAAAGTAGTCCAAAAAAGGGTTCCAACCAAAAGGAATGGGTACAAAATTTTTCTAAGAAGCCAAATGACAAAGCACTGACTGTATAAAAACCACCAAGGGAACACATAGGGAATACAGGCTTGTGGTGGATTGAATATACTTGGCCCATTGGAAGTGGCACTATTAGGAGGTATGGCCTTTTGGAGGAAGTATGTCACTGTGTAGGTGGGCTTTAAGGTCTCCTAGGCTCAAGCTCCAACCAGTGTGGAAGAGAGCCTCCTCCTGATTGTCTGCAGAAAAGTCTCCATCTGCTGCCTGTTAATCAAGATGTAGGCTTCTTGTCCCCAATAGTGCCATGTCTGCCTGGATGCTGCAGTGCTTCCTGCCATGATGATAATGGATGGAACTTCTGAAACTCTAAGCCATCCGCAATTAAACGTTTGCTTTTATATGAGTTACTTTGGTCATGGTGTCTCTTCACTGCAATAGAAATCCTAAGACATAAGTTTTTACCAGGGACTGGGGAATTTCTGTGATAAACCCAACTGTACTTTTTGTTTAGAAGAATGTTGATTTGGGGACTTTGTATTTGGAAAGCAATGGAGTGCTTTAAGTGGAGCATCCTAGTGGGAATATGGAAAACATTTTGTGCTGATGATTATTAGAACTCTGGGAGCATGGCTCAAGAGGATTCAGACAAGAATTTAAGCGTGTTGCCTAAAGATCATTTTTGTGATATTTTGGCGAAGAATGTAACTGTGTTTTGCCCTTGTCTGAAGAGTCTGCCTGAGGCTAAAGTAAAGAGATTTAGATTAATTGTGTTGACAAAGGAAGTCTCAAAAAAGCCTAGTTTAGACTTTGTCCTGTGATTCACTCTTACAAGAAAGGTTTTGATCAAAGTGTAGCAAGCTTAGAAAGCAAAAATACAAAGTTTATGCTGGAGAGATTAAAAGAGTACAAGGAAGTAGAATGGAACTAAATTCTGTGTTCAAGGATATTAAATTAGGGAATTAAATTAAGGAACTAAGGGAGTGGTGATTTGAGGGCAAGATTCCACCCAGCTAAGTTTATTGTTTATGCATTTGCAGTTGAAAACAGGATAGGTATATCATGTTGGACATTATTATGACCTGGTTATTGTTTTCATTTAGACATAAGATACAATTATGTATAAAACTGATAAGAGATGGATTATGATGGCTATTCTTGGTCAACATGACTATATCCAGAATGAACTACAATCCAGAACTTAGAAAGATCTTGTGAAAAGGTAAAGAAAGGCTTAGTCCAGGTGTGGTGGTACACACAAGCACTTGGCCTTACTGGACATCAAAGGGAGGAAAGGCCATTGGTCCTGAGAAGGCTCGATGCCCCAGTATAGGGGAATGCTAGGACAGGGAAGTGGGAGTGGGTGAGATGGTGAACAGTGAGAGGAAGGATGGGTTAGGGGGTTTTCAGAGGGAAAACAAGGAAAGGGGATAGCATTTGAAATATAAATAAAGACAATATCTAATAAAAAAAAAAGATACCGAATATGCAGATCTCTGAGTTCATGGTCATTCTACACGGCAAGTTCCAGAACAGCCAAGCTTAGCCAGCAAAGGAATTGGAAAATAGAAAGCTGGTGATGGCATAATAGAGCAAGGAAACTATGTTCCAACCCAAGCAAGTAGCAGAATTTGACAGCTTTGGCCATGTGGCTCTAGCTTTAGGATAAAGTAGAGAAGGGGTTACTGGGACAATTGAGGATTATTAGCTGGGATTAAGAAATTAGTAGTGATTAAAAAGAGACCAGCATCACATTGGTAAAATCTTCTGGGAAGTATTTTATGAGGGAACAAAGAAGCTGTGTTCCAGAGATAGAGTGCTGGAAGATGTACTTGGTAATGTGTATGAGTTTCCCTCGTAGTAGTAGTTTTGAAGGGAGGTCATGGAGAGAAGCTGAGACTTGTCACTACGAGAGGCCAGTAAAGGCCATTGGTGAAGGTACAGCTTCAGTTACAGTTGATGGCCCAGGAGTGAAGGGGTAATGAAAAGAAGTTGAGGCTTAACACCATGAGGAGAACCAATAAGAGGTCATTGATAAAGACTAGTTGCAGTGGAAGACACCAGCATATTGGATATGCCAGTACCATGGTATGACCACCAAGAACAGCAGCAGCGGTAGAGTAGAGTTACCCAATGCCTAGAGTGCTAGAGAGGGGAGAGATATAAAAATGACCCAAGCTCATTGGAGGGGCCCAGAAGATCATGTGTAGATCCCAGATATTGGAACAAGAAGCTGTACAGTTGAAGTTGCCTTGGATACCCAAAGATGTTAGACATATCAGAGCCATGGAATATATGCAGAGAAAAGCTGCTAACATGGAGAGAAACCAGCCCAGGAGAAAGAAGTTTGTGGCAGTCAACAAAGATAAAAGGAGTTAGACATTAGACACAGAGATTCAGAGTCTTGAGTTTGTTCAGCTGTTTTTATGTCTTGTTTGGTCCAGTATATTTTCACTATGATGTTTTGGAATGCAAATATATATCAGATGATGTTAGAGGTATGTGATCTAGTTTTTGATTTTTATTTTATAACGGGTTACAGTTAAGGGATCTCAGAAAAGACCCTTAATTTTGGACTTTCAAGCATTGTTGAGACTGTGATAGACTATGGGGACTTTTGAAGTTGGACTAAGTGTATTTCACATTATGATATGGCTAGGTATGGCTCCCATAGACTCATATGTTTGAACAAGCCTAGGGAGACCAGAGAGTGGAATGTGGTGGTTTCAATATGCTTGGTCCATTAGAATTGGCACTATTAGGCGGTGTGGCATTGTTGGAGTAAGTACGGTCTTGTTGGAGGAAGTGTGTCAATGTCTAGGCAGTCTCTGAGAGTTCTGGCTTCACCCAGGACAGAAGAAAGTCTCCCTCTGACTGCCTTTAGATCAAGATACAGACATTTCAGCTCCAATTCTAGCCCCATGTCTGGCTGCATGATGCCATGCTTTCCACCATAATGATAATATACTGACCCTCTGAAACTGTAAACCTGCCCTAATGAAATGTTTGCCCCTTTATATGTGTTGCCTCCATCATGGTGTATCAGCAATGAAAACTCTAAGACAAATACCTTCTTCAAAATTTTCTTATTTCCAGAAAATCGTATAAATGTTTACAATCCGAGGTCTCTGTGGGAAATAAAGTTGCTGGCAGAAAGTATTTCTGACTTGATTTGAACTCTATCAACTTCTGTGCAGAGTTTAGACCATCTTTACTGTGAGAGACTCTCATAAAACCCCAAACTCCTTGCCACACTATCCAGTGGCAAGGGGAAGTCTGTGAACATGAATGGGGATCTGTATTAATTTAAGAGTATTAAACTGGGATTACAGTAAAATTTTCTGAATCATGATCACAGTACATTTGAAGGGACCCTAGTATATTACTGTGATGTCTGGATCAGTATGTATTAACTCCACCAAACAACCCAAGAATAAAGAATGATGCCTCTGAGACATAGTAAAATCACAGGCTACCAATGTCTGCTTGAATAAATAATCACATAGCTCCCACTTTTATGACTGCAAAACTGGCAAGCATCATTGAATCCCCAGGGGGATCTCCTTCCAGAGAAAAACCCTTTCCCTATAAACTGTGGCATAATTGTAGATAGCTATCTTGTTCCCTCCAGCATTTGATTAATGTAATGAATATAAACTACTCAGAAGGCAGAGTTACACAGGGTGTTTTCCCCCAAGTCTTTTGGACCAAGATTCAGGATAGATCTCTGGTGTTCCTGGGAGATAAAGTCCTGCAAGGGACAAGACAATCAGATTCTGTGACTTGGATAAGCCAGTAGAGGCTTGACAGAGTGAGACTTTCACTATTGGTGGGAGGTAGACCTAAGGGAGAGAGAGGAAAATGGAGACTCTTGGGAAATTGTGTTATGGTTGTAACAGAGTTGTAAGGCTCCTTTGCCTGTTAAATGTAAGGGTTATTTATTACCCATGGCTTCCTGGCAATGAAACTGCTGACCCAAGGTTATCTCAGCAGACTCTCTAACTAATGCCTATGCAAAGGACAATTCAAAATATTTGTTTATTTCAAATTTTTCTCACTTTGTAAGAATTGTTAGTTCTTGCTAACTGAAATGTGATAACATAACCCTCTTTCACTGATACACCAAAATTTTCTGGAAATAAGAAAATTTTGAAGAAGGTATTTGTCTTAGAGTTTTCATTGCTGATACACCATGATGGAGGCAACACATATAAAGGGGCAAACATTTCATTAGGGCAGGTTTACAGTTTCAGAGGGTCAGTATATTATCATTATGGTGGGAAGCATGGCACCATGCAGCCAGACATGGGGCTAGAATCGGAGCTGAAATATCTATATCTTGATCTAAAGGCAGTCAGAGGGAGACTTTCTTCTGTACTGGGTGAAGCCAGAACACTCAGAGACTGCCTAGACATTGACACACTTCCTTCAACAAGACCATACTTACTCCAACAATGCCACACCGCCTAGTTGAAATTGAACCAGAGGAAATTAACCAGATACTTTATGAAGTTGATTATAATCTGTTGCATTTTACAAGAGTTACACTTTTGTATAAGTACCATGAAAGTGGCACATTTAAACATCTCGATTGTGTTTTATGAGTTGGCCAGGAAGCAAAGCCATTAAGACACGCTCTTTGACATTTTTACTGCTATTTCTTAGGCTGTCAATTAAAAGATCATGTGAGACCATTAAAAATAACTGGCTGTGTTAGACCAGTTTCTCTAAAATATAAATGTATCGATGTTTTGTTTCCTTAGACTAAAACTGTCAGCTAAACACAGTCATGGAAGAAACCGGCCTAGACAGTATGACCCTGGTATAGAAGAGCTCCAACTTCACTTGGAGAAATACATATTTTGAGGTTCTGCCCAAGACCTAAAATGTCAGAATTGCTGGAATCACAGGTTCAGCTATCTCTGGTTTATGAAACCCTGCAGCCTTTGCTGGGACACACTCAGGTAGGGAAGTGGCAATGATGATACTACTTTTTGATGTTGGATTTGCTGTGCATTTGAATTACTAGAGGATCTGAGAACAGAGAGAACTCACTCTGCTCTAGGATTACTACTTTTTTATTTACAGAGGTGCCTGCACTGAGGACTATGAAGTCTTTTGAGGGACTTCCAGTGCCAGCTCAAGTTTTTGAAGCATTTTCCCAACACGATGGAATATGCCCAACCTTTGTAGGCATTGTTTCCTATGGAGTAATAAAAGTATGTGTTAGCTAAGTGTCTTGAAGTATGGTCTCCTTGAAATATGAATAGCATCCTATATTTGAGATGTGTTAGTTACTGCAGACACTTCATAACTAAAGGGCATCATCTGGTGCTCTGAGTTTTCATTATCTGAGCCTAGTTAAGAGAATACCAAGCTTTTGGGAATCAAGTGCAGCACTAGAGAAGTTCCCATGTTCCACTCCAGCAAAAAAATTCACCTAAGGAAATAAATGCTGCTCACTCATAACCAGGTAGAAACAGTAACATTTAGAGGCTAGAGAGATGGTTCAGCAGTTCAGGTGTCTTGATGCTCACTGTTGAGCTGATGAAAGCAATTATGAAAGAGTTCATTTTGGGAGGGAGAAGCTGAAAAGAATTTTTCTCTGTAATTCTGGTAAAACCATGAATAAGTCCATGTAATTTCTCAACAAAGCAAGCAAGCAAGACAGCAAGAAAGCAAGCAAGCAAGCAAGCAAGCAAGAAAGAAAGAAAGAAAGAAAGAAAGAAAGAAAGAAAGAAAGAAAGAAAGAAAGAGAGAGAGGAAGGGAGGGAAGGAGGGAGGGAGGGAAGGAAGAACAAAGGAAGGAAGGAAGGAAGGAAGGAAGGAAGGAAGGAAGGAAGGAAGGGAGGGAGGGAGGGAGGGATGGAGGGAGGGAGGGAGGGAGGGAGGGAGGAAGGAAGGAAGGAAGGAAGGAAAGAACCAAACAAATAAACAAAAGAGAAATTTATTCTAGAAACTGAAGAAGTGGCTTAAAAGTTAAAGAGTGTTCACTGCTCTTGAAATGGTCCAGAGTTTAGTTCCAGAACACATGTCAAGTTACAAGCCTGTAACTTTAGATGCAGAGGATCTGACACCCTTGACCTTGGGCACAAGGATTCATATATGCATACCCATACTCAGACACAGTCATGCACACACATGAGCATACATACAAACAGAGACAGACAGACAGACACAGACACAGACAGACAGAAAGACAGACAGATAGAGACAAAGAGATTAAAATATGTGGAAATAAGTGATATAATAGAAAAGCTTCATCTTCCTCTGGTTAGCAAAGCAATTGAACTCATGATTTTATGCTTTGTATGTTGTAAATAAACAATTTTATTTCCAAAGTTACAGACACATGACTAGAAATGCAGAATATATCTTAAGCTAGATTCAAGGTTGTCCACATTTTAGAGACTGATCACTGTTGAGAAGCCTACTTTACAAAGATCCTACAGCCTTGCTTATGGAGTTAGATACATGATGGGGGTTCAGCTTGGTAGTAGAGTGCTTACGTGGTATTTGAAAGATCCAGAGCTGGCTCAACAGCACCACAAAAATAAAAAGTAAAGTCTCATTCAAAAGCATTCATTTCTTCTTCTTTTTTTAAATCCCTACAAAATAGGAGTGCAGAATAGCATGCTATAAATCAAGGACAAAGATGGTAGGAGAGAAGAGAGATTTCATCAACACCTAGAAGACTTACTTCAGCAGCGTGGGAGAGGCAGAGAGGACGTGGAGAGTGGCAAGTAGGTGAACAGATGCAGAAAAATCCTGCATCATGTCACCATAGAGATGTATGCAAGATGAGAGACGGTGGTTTTCCCAAGAGAGCCTGGCACTTAGAGGGAAAGAGGGAAGAACAGACAAGTTGCAATATTGAAAACTAAGATCTGCTATTAATACAATCTCTATAGAATGATGGAGATCAAACTTGCAGTTCCCAGGAAAGTTGTGAAATATTTCTTTTCTACAAACCTGAGTAGCCAAATAAAGAGCATCATTTACATCGCAGCATGAGTCCCAGTGCTAAGTACCCTGCCCATGTGTCTCAGTGCTAAGTACCCTGCCCATGAGTCCCAGTGCTAAGTACCCTGCCCATGAGTCTCAGTGCTAAGTATCCTGCCCATGAGTCCCAGTGCTAAGTACCCTGCCCATGAGTCCCAGCACTGAGTATGTTACCCACAGGCCAGATAATCTCTTCCATGCAGATCTGCCAGCTGAAAAGACTCACTGAAGCATATGAAGTTGACAGTACATTTTAGTTCTTTGGCTAATGTGAACTGTGAAACCAAAGATCACAAGATCCTGAGACAAAAGTGAAAACATGATGCAAATTTACCTAGAAAATGTTTACTGCAACTGAAAAGTGTAAAAACAGAAATCTCTGTACCTGGAAAGCAGAAATTTCACAGAATTCTAAAGTGACAGAGGAAAATTTCTTGGTATCACATATAGAGTCACCAAAGTAAGACTATTTGCTAAGATAATATCCAGAAAACATCTCACACAGTAAGAGAGAAGAAACAAACAACAACAAAGACAAAAAAACCAAAACAAAATGTAAGAAGGTTTAGAATTAATATGAGAAATAGATGCTCCAAATGCAGAGAACAGGAAAGAAGGAAGTATGCATTTCATATTAGATGGGAAAAATTACCAGAGGTAAGGGAAATACATTTCTTAATTTTAAATTCCAAAGAAATAAAAAGTAAGAAAATGTAACAAAAAGGTAGGTGCCAGTGCACAGTATCATGAAGCTGAAATCCCAAAAAAGACAATCTATGGGGAATATAATGAGGTTATCTGTCTCACTCCATCACAAACAAACAAACAAACAAATGAACACCTCCCTTTCCAGCTCACACTTGTGATTCACATGCAGACACCAAATCTTAACAGCATGAATCACATGCTGAATCGTCGAACTTCACGAAAAGCTGCATTCTCCCATAGTATAACGTGCATTGATAACTTCTGCATTCTCAAACATGGTCCTGAGTGATGTTATTTGTTAGACAAGAATAAGTTAATGGCTTGTAGGACACAGTGAGGAGGGATGGACAATGGCTGTCAACACAGAAAGAGTGAACAGGTTCAATTAAAATGGTGAGAGTAACTAATTTTCAGAGGCAGAACCATGAGAGTAATCCTGTGGAGGGAAGCGACCACACGTTGAGGGTGCATCGCAAATACTAAGTCTGACTGATGTTTGATTGTACTTAATGTCATTCATGACACGTGCTTTTGTGAGCTTGGTGAGGAAAGGGATGTGTTATCAATATCTTATTAGAGGTACTGATAATTTAGTAAACCCATAAACACTCAATTAATATAAAGTAGCAAACTTGAATTGATATCATTTTGTAACAGGAAAGAAAATAGACTCTTTGCAGTAACACATAAAGTGGCAAAAACAAAAACTGTCCTTAAAGATTAGAGACACATTATATAACTCAATGATGAGGAAGAGTGGAGCACTTGGTAAATGCCCAATCCTCTTTACAAATGCTTCCAGCACATTGGCGATATCAGAACACTCAGTGTCTATTTTCTCTTGGTCCAGATCCTGCTTTGCCAGATCACCCTATTTCTAAAGTCTATTCAAAGAGATTGTAGAGATATATTTGGTCCAAGGACTGTGCACTTAGATTCGATACAGATGGCACCGCAGACCGTCATTTGCTCCATAGGGGAAGCAAACCTATTGGTGGGTTGAATCAGTACATCAAACACTGGCACAGCTCCAGGTGGAGCAGAAAGCTTTCCAGAGGTTTTAAGTGTTTGCTTGTGTGTTTGTTGTTTCTGTTTTTGATTTTTATGGTTTGGTTAATGAGACAAATTTAGACAAATGTCCTTTTTGACAGAGGACATTACACAAAGCTCCTCCACCTTATAACAAGTTATTGGTGAATAAAAGTTGAGTCTTACTCTTCCTTGTGAGTATAGCATAAAACATTTTTGTAACATTATTAAAGGGAGTATAGTGTAGAACACTAACTAAAACAAACAAGAGCTTTCCTGACCTGTGAAGAGTTTAAAGCAAAGGCAGAATTACTACAAGCCATTTTACAATACTTATTTCCTTCTGAAGGAAGAGAGGATATTATGGTATTTCTGAATGCCTAAGTCAGTTCCCTTATATAATGGATGCATAGTATATTTTTAGAATTCATTTGTTATATACAGTTAAATTTCTCATTCAATTCTCACAGCAAATGCATGATCAGAAGAGGATAATGAAGTGATTACAAAGCAGGTTGGCACAAAAAGGACACTGAAATCTTCAGAATTTGAACAACATTAATTGTTGACTTCAAAATATAACCCTAGCCATATGGGATGTGTTCAGTGACCATGTCACAGCCATTCAGATTGTTTTGTTTTCCTGATTTTATTTTATTTCACCAAACAAGTGAAGCATTCACTCTTTCTCTTTCACATTTTCACGGCATGTTTTCCAGTCATTGGTGGGACCAAGTTATTTTCAAGATTTTAAGAATCCAGAATATAACCAGTCAGTCTTCTTTCCTTCTCTCTGCTACTAGTCATGTAGCTTTTGGATTGTGCTCTAAGTAGACAGAAAGTGAATTACTAAAAGTACTAAAATTACAGAAAGTGTAGACAGGTTGGAACTGTTTCCAGTGCTGGGTACTGTCAGTTTTGTATCTCTCTAAATCTGACAGAGAAAGGGGCAACAGAGAGAGAGAGCTGGAAGTCATAGTAGGTGGCATCGTAGGTCTCCTTCCATCCTTAAGCACTGAGACCCATAGCCCTGCAAGAGGTACAGCTTTTATGTAAGCACAGGAAGTCAGGATTCTTCATTCCAAAGCATGGATGGTGTGGAAGCTTCTCAGTGGGCCTACACGTAGTAATTCCTAAGCCAGCGAGTGTTACTATTCCCAAATGGTGTAAAGTAGGGGTGAGAGAAGGTGCATCCTAAGGTCACACTGCTCCTACTTCTGCTGCTGCTATTTTTTTTTTTTTATTGATATACAATTGCTGTGGATGTAACCAGGGCCTCTGCAAAGACACTTTCCTGCAGCTGCCCTCTGGGCTCTGTCTTTACAAAGCTGTCAAGGCAAGGCTAGAGGCTGTCAAGATCCCATGATTCCACACAGCTTCACATAAGCTAGTTTCTAAGCTTATGTGAAACCAAGGCTCTTCCTAAGACATCAAAGTGACTGGCCACTGCACAGTTTCTGCTGTCCCTGACTCCACTTCTCTGTCTCTGTTGCTGCTTTTTTTTCTTTGTGCTACTAGCACATACCACCACCTTAATGCAAGCAAAACAAGACAACTCAAATGAAGCCTTTTTGTTGGGCCTGGTGTTCCAACATTAGGAAAGGTATCAGAGTAAGGTATCTGTTTCAGGGACAGATTAGACAGCCAGAGGAGTACTGGCACAAATTACAACAAATATTTCAAGCAAATGGAGGTTTTCTTTTATTCACAAGGACACCGCATTGTCTCTTTGGACTAATCACAGCAGCCATAGTTCCGGGACTAGGCAGGGACTAATCACAGCAGCCATAGTTCCGGGACTAGGCAGGACTAGTGTTTCCCTCCAGTCTAGATACAAATTCTGCAGGGAATAGCAAGATTATTTTAGTCTTAACGTTTAATAACATTTTTATCCATTCTTTGAGAATCTTAAGGAATATAATTTGATCATATTCATCCATTTCTCCCAGCTTCTCCCAAGTCTATCCCCCCATATCAATATTTACCCAACTTGATGTTCTGTTTTTTTTTTAAGGCATTGATTTTAGTTTAGTTAGTCATACATTCTTGGGTATGGGCCTACACTGGAGTATGGTCAACATATCAGGGCTGGCATCCTTAAGGAAAACTCCCTCCCCTTCTCTTAGTAGTTATCAAATGGTACAGACCCTCAACTAAAGGTAGGAACTTCCTGCCTACTCTTCCCATTCAGTGTGGAGTTGTGTGTGGTTTGAGCTTATGGGGGTCTTATTCATGCTGTCTTAACTGCTATGGATTCCTTTGTATAACTGCCCTATCTCCAGAAAATAGTATTTCCTTATACTTGCCCACTACCTTTAGTTGTTATAATCTGTCCACCCCTGTTGGGGAACCTTGTTATTAAGGTAGCAGTCCCTCATAACCAGATTCACTTTCTGAGCTTAGCACAAAATGGGAGACTCCCTTCCATAGAGGGGCTTCCCTATCTCTGCCTGTTTTTGTCTGGAGAATGTCCCTGAACACATGTGGCTGGCCTCACCTGAAAAGTGACCTTGTGCAGAGCGCTCTGCAAGGCTGCATAACTCAGCACACTCATCATGCTCTGGCTTCTGGCCCCCCATGATAATTAGGTGCTGTAATATAGCCAATATTCCCACTCCTGTGATATTACAACCAATTAGCCCTTTTCACACATACCGCTAAAAAAGCCCTTACAAATCCTATCCTGGATACAACAAAGTAGAATCCTTTTGATGTATCTTCTCTGGAGATCATTCTGTACACACTCACAAGAAGCCTGTTCTTTGACCAGTTCCTTTTGTTCTCAGCCTCTGAAGAGAAAGGGACTGGCCACATCTAATCCCTGCAATTATCCCTGAACCTGTAGGGTGAGTGAGATATAGGCATTCCATTTGAGGCTGGAATTCTTTCCATGTTGACCAGTTTGTGGTTCTCTGTGCTAATTGTCATCTCTGGTAAGAAATAGCTTCTCCAATAAGGGAAGAGAGATTTACTAATTTATGGCCATAGTAATGAGCTATTAGGAGTAATTTTAATACTATGTCCATTTAGCAGAAAATTTGTAGTAGGTTCTCCTTTGGGCCTATGACCTAGCTACCTCCAGGTTCTGGCTTGATAATGATGCCATGAATGCAGTCCATCTCCTGGGTAGGCTTTAATGCTAATCACAAAGTGGTTGGTCCTGTCATAACATTAATGCCACTATTGTACCAGTTTTGTATATATTAGCAGTCATTATAACTTCTCTATTTTACATCTGTGTAAGATTGATATTACTTTTCTATTCTAATAGCATGCATAGGACCCTTCAGCACTATAAAAGCTAGCCACTAAAGTTGACTCAAGATCAGCATCAGTTTGGTTTCTCATTGCTATATGATTCAAGTATATTTTGTTTTCAGCACATTCGAAGTAAGAGGAGGAGTAATGAAGTATGACGTCAATACTTATAATATTTGGGGGACTGTAAGAGCTCACTAACAACTCAAAAAGATGTGATTCATTCTCTATGGATCACTGTGGTTAGATGGTGATTTCTACATCAAACCCACCAATTCATACGCATGGTAGATCTTTCCATTTTGCAGTATCTTCCTTGTTTTGATATTTTAATGTCAATTTTTATTATACATATCTTTTATTTCTAACAGATTAATTTCAAGATATTTTAATTTTGAAGCTATTAGAAATATGGTTGTATTTTATTCTTTTTTAACTAAACTCTTGCTTTGGAAATGAAGGTGATTGGTAGAAATTTTTCTTATCAAATGTATACACTTAATACTGATTCATAGGTTATATTACATCTCACATATAAATGTATTAAATTGATGATATCAAGTGCATTTTCATTTACCCTTGATGATGCTTCTTTTGTGACAGATTATTTCAAAAGTTATATTACTTTGTTTCTACACTGTTATTCTGCCACCAGTTTCTAATCTGATTTATTAAGAGTGAAGAACACATAGTATGATGCTAATCCTTTTATATATCTTGTGGCTTGTTTTTAGTCTATGATACAAACTATTTGAATACATCTTCTTTGAATATCATAAGACAATGTAGTATTTTTATATTTAACAGAATGGCCTACCAGTTTCAGTGAGATGGGCTGATACTATTAATGATCATACTGACTTCTTTCTTGATGATTTCTGTCCAGTTTTTATCAAATTTGATGGAGGGTTGTCAGTGTCTCCAACCATAATTATAGGCTTGATGATTCCTCTTTCCACATCCAATTTTCTTATTCCTCTTATTTTTAGTTGGCGTGGCTAGCAAGCACACATTAAAGTCTTGTGCCATCTTGGGAGGGTGCTCCTTTTACCATACACTGTGCCTATCTCTGCCTCAGATACTGTTTGCTCTGAAGTTAGCAGCACTGATACTGATATAGGTCCCTGATAGCCTTTGATTGATATTGAATGTTCTTCTTTTCTTTACCTTTAATCTTCTTAAAAATTTCTATTGGAAGTGAATTTCTTATAGATTTTGCTTTTGAACTTCTTTTGATCTTGTAGTTGGTCTTGCTTTGATCTAACGTGCTTTTTTTGTCCTTTAATAGATGTCTAACTTAGTTAAAATTAATGCAATCACTGAGATGAGAGCTAAATTTATGATCCTTTTAAAAATTTATTTTGTGCATTCTATCTGAATCTGTTTTCCATGTTTCTACCTGTGAGTAATTGTTTACCTTTATTTTAGGATGAATCTGCCAGTATCATATGTCCATTTGTTGTTGCTGTTGTTGTTGTTGTAGTTATTGTTGCTGTTTTGGCTTTGTTGTTCTTTGTTTGTTTATCTGAGAATGTCTTGGTTTTCAGGCTCGGAAGTGTTGCATTTTGTTGAGGAATCTGATAGCAACATTGCCCCCACTCCAACTTTATTAAATTAAACTTTCAATCCTAGCTTTTTTCAAAAAAATTATGTATGTGTGTATGTATGTATTTATTTATTTATTCACTTTATATCCCACGTACTGCACCACTCCCAGTTACCCCTTCCCATAATACTTCCCTCATCTGCCTCCCTGTCTCTTCTGAGCAGATGGGGAGCTCCTGGGTATCGCCACCACCCTGGCACTCCAAGTCTCTGTGAGACTAGGTGCTTCCCCTCCCAATGAGGCCAGATAAGATAGCCCAGCTAGAGAAATATATACCACACACAGGCAACAGCTTCTTGCTTTCAAGTTTTCATTTTTTTGTGGACATTTTTCTCTTAACCACATATTAACAGAAGGATGGTCAAGGTATTCATTGCATAGATGTATTTATATTTCTCCAACCTGTAGAAAACTAATCATTCTTGAGTCTGTGAATTCACAGGCAGGCAAGCGATTCAGGGACAGCCCCCAGTCCAATTATTGGGGCCCTGCATAAAAACCAAGCAGCATACCTGCTACATATGTGTAGGGTAGGATCTAGGTCCAGCCTACAACTAGTTCTTTGATTGGTAGTTCAATTGTGGGAGTCCCCAAGGGTCCAGGATAGGTGACTCTGTTGGTCCCTATCTTCTTCCATCCCACAACTCTTCCATTTGACTCCCTAGCATCCATCCTTGTTTGTGGGTCTCTGTGTCACTTTTCACTGGAGGCTGAGTGGATCCTCTCAGGTGACAGCTATTCTAAGATCCTATCAGCAATCATAACAACGTAACATGAATAGTGTCAAGGATTTGTTCCAAACCATGGGATGGATCTCAGTTTGGGTCAGTCACTAGTTGGCTATTCCCTCAGACTGCTCTAACGTTGTTCCTGAATTTCTTGTAGGAAGGACACATTTTGGGTCGAGGGCTTTGTTGGTGGGTTGCTGTCCTTATCCCTCCCCTGAGTCCAGCCTGGCTACAGGAGGGGGCCATTTCATGTTCCATATCTCCCACTGCTAGGAGTCTCAGCTAGAGTCATCCCCATTCCCTGAACCCCTCCCCCAATCATAGGTCTCTGGTATGTGAGAGCAAAGAGGAGGACTAAGAAGCCTTTAATACACAGGTCACAGTTCAAAGAAATATATTCTCTAACATACTGAAGTCTAAATCCACACAACTGTAGAAACACAGTTTCTCCCTCTTGTTAGATCTGACTACCACATTACTAGGCAATATTAATTATAATTCCTCTTACATACTGCCTCATATTCAGTTGTCAAGAAAAATTAACAGAGCATACTAAAATTAGTAAAAACAACAGTTTCAAGAGATAAAACAAGGGTCAGAACTAGACTCAGGTAATCCAAGAGTATTGAAATATGAAAATGAAGGATTTTTTAAATTTTTCTTGGTTATTTTATATTCTATCCTAAAACAAAAGAATATACCTTTTTTTCAGCACCTCATGGTACCTTCTCCAAAATCGACCATATAATTGGTCACAAGACAGACCTCAACAAATATAAGAAGATAGAACTAATCCCATGCCTCCTATCTGATCACTATGGAATAAAAGTGGTCTTCAATAGCAACAGAAACAACAGAAAACCCACATACACGTGGAAATTGAACAATACTCTACTCAATGATACCTTGGTCAAGGAAGAAATAAAGAAAGAAATTAAAGACTTTTTAGAACACAATGAAAATGAAAACACAACATACCCAAATCTATGGGACACAATGAAAGCAGTGCTAAGAGGAAAACTCATAGCCCTGAGTGCCTCCAAAAAGAAAATGGAGAGAGCATACATTACCAACTTAATGACACACCTGAAAGCCCTAGAACAAAAAGAAGCTATTTCACCCAGGAGGAGTAGAAGGCAGGAAATCATCAAACTCAGGGCCGAAATCAATCAAGTAGAAACAAAGAAAACCATACAAAAAATCAACAAAACCAGGAGCTGGTTCTTTGAGAAAATCAACAAGATAGATAAACCCTTAGCCAGACTGACCAAAGGGCACAGAGAAAGTATCCAAATTAACAAACTTAGAAATGAAAAGGGAGACATAACAACGGAAACTGAGGAAATCCAAAAAATCATCAGATCCTACTACAAGAGCCTGTACTCAACACAACTGGAGAATCTGGAGGAAATGGACAATTTCCTTGACAGATACCAAATACCAAAATTAAATCAGGACCAACTAGACCATCTGAACAGTCCCATAAAGCCTAAAGAAATAGAAGGAGTCATAGAAAGTCTTCCAACCAAAAAAAGCACAGGACCAGATGGTTTCAGTGCAGAATTCTACCAGACCTTCAAAGAAGAGTTAACACCAATACTCTTCAAACTATTCCACAAAATAGAAACAGAAGGAACACTACCCAATTCCTTCTACGAAGCCACAATTACGCTGATACCAAAGCCACACAAAGATCCAAAAAAGAAAGAGAACTTCAGACCAATTTCCCTTATGAACATCGATGCAAAAATACTCAATAAAATTCTTGCCAACCGAATCCAAGAACACATCAAAACGATCATCCACCATGATCAAGTAGGCTTTATCCCGGGAATGCAGGGTTGGTTCAATATACGGAAATCCATCAATACAATCCACTACATAAACAAACTCAAAGAACAAAACCACATGGTCATTTCATTGGATGCTGAAAAAGCATTTGACAAAATTCAGCATCCTTTCATGCTTAAAGTCTTGGAGAGAACAGGAATTCAAGGCCCATACCTAAACATAGTAAAAGCAATATACAGCAAACCGGTAGCCAGCATCAAATTAAATGGAGAGAAACTTGAAGCAATCCCACTGAAATCAGGGACCAGACAAGGCTGCCCCCTTTCTCCTTATCTTTTCAATATTGTACTTGAGGTACTAGCTCGGGCAATTCGACAACATAAGGAGGTCAAAGGGATACAAATTGGAAAGGAGGAAGTCAAACTATCATTATTTACATTTCAAATATTATCCCCCTTCCTGGTCTCCCCTCCAAAACCCCCTATCTCACCCTGCTTTTATGAGGGTGCTTCCCCACCGACCCACCTACCCACTCCTGCCTCACCACCTTAGTATTCTCTGACACCGAGGCATCAGGCATTCACAGGACCAAGAGCATCTCCTCAAATTGATGTCAGATAAGGCCATCCTCTTCTACATATGCAGCTGGAACCATAGGTCCCTCTATGTGTATTCTTTGGTTGTTGGTTTAGTCCCTGGGAGCCCTGGAAGTTCTGGTTGGTTGATGTTGTTTTTCTTCCTGTGGGGTTGAAAATCCCTTCAGCTCCTTTAGTTCTTCCCCTAACTCCTCCATTGGGGTCCCCATGATCAGTCCAATGGTTGGCTGCAAACATCTGCATCTGTATTGGTAAGGCTCTGGCAGAGCCTATCAGGAGACATCCATATCAGGCTACTGTCAGCAAGTCCTTCTTTGGCATCAGCAATAGTGACTGGGTTTGGTGGCTATATATGGGATAGAGCCCCAGGTGAGGCAGTCTCTAAATGGCCTTTCCTTCAGTCTCTGCTCCACTTTGTCCCTATATTTACTTTAGAGAGGAGCAATTATGGGTTAAATTTTTGAGAAGGGTGGGTGGCCTCATCCCTCAACCAGGGGCCTTGCCTAATCTCTGGATATGGTCTCCACAGGTTCTTTCTCCCCCTTTTTAGGTACTTCGGCTAAAGTCATCCCCATTGGATCCTGGGAGCCTCTTGCTTTCCTGAAGTCTGGGACTTTCTGTTGACTACCCCAAGTTCCCCATCCCCCATTGCTACACACTTCTCTCTGTTCAATTTCCTGACCATCTGTACATCTCCCTGTCTTTTCCCACACCCAGTCCTGCCCCCTTTATCCTCTTCCCCTCCTCTCCCTCCCAAATCCTTCCAACCTTCTACCCCATTGTGATTAGTTTGTTTCCCCTTCTAAGTAGGAGTGAAGCATTCACACTTTGGTCTTCCTTCTTTTAGAGCTTCATATGGTCTGTAAGTTATATCATGGGTACTCCAAGCTTTTTTCCTAATCTAGACTTATCAGTGAGTACATACGATGTGTGTTCTTTTGTGACTGGGTTACCTCACTCACTCAGGATGATATTTTCTAGTTCCATCCATTTGCCTGTAAATTTCATGAAGTCATTGTTTTTAATGGCTGAGTAGTACTTCATTGTGTAAATGTACCACATTTTTTTTTGTATCTGAAAGATGCTCCAACATGTAACAAGGACACATGTTCCACTATGTTCATAGCAGGGTTATTTATAATAGCTAGAACCTGTGAACCACCCAGAAAATGGAGTATTCTATGGACAATATTCTGAGGCTTCTGGGTTCAATATTCTGAGACATTATGAAAGAACAGTTGGATAGAAGAATTGAAGAATGGAAGTGGATATTCTAGATAGTTCTAGAGCCAGAAAGAAATAGAAGAGAATAAAAACACTATGGCAGAAAAAGCAAAACAAAGAAATCAATAATCTAAGATGCTGCCCCAGACAATTAGGAAATAAAAGTAAATTAGTGATGATCTAATCAAATTAATAAAATCAACAAAGCAGAAATCAATGAATTTGAAAAGTATCAAATCATAAGAGATTTCCTTATCTTTGTAGGAAAAAAATCAACAAAATAAAAACCTGATTCTTTAAAGGGGCAATAAAATAAATAATATCTAACCATGTTGTCTAATAAAATGGAAAGACATTATTGCAGAACTGATGGACATCAAAAGAGAGTCACAGAATATTATAAAAACTCTGTTCTCATGTACTTGAAGTCCTAGATGAAATATACCAGTTCCTAGAAGACTAGAATCTTCCAAAGCTACACAACAAAATTAGACAAGCAGACTAGACTTCTATTTATTAACGATATTCATTCAGTATGTCACACCTGCCTAAAGTATAACATTTTAGGCACAGATGGGCTCTCTGGGAGTTGTTGAATCACTTGGGGAAGGGGATTACTACTTCTCTAAGGTTTCTTCCAAAAATAGAACCAGAAACAAAGCTTCCTACTGACTCTGTGAGGTTGCCATCAGCCTAAGGGTAACACCATGCAAAGACATAGAAGAAAACAAGAGCTCAATACCTCTCTTGACATAGATGAAAAAATTACCCGATAAGATGCTATCAAACCAATTCTCAAATTATAAAAATAATTATATGTGATAACCAAAGCAATTTAACCCAGGTGTGCATGGATGCTTTAAAAACAAGTTAGTGTGAGTCTTGACATCAGCATGCTTAAAAAGATAAGTCTCATTATTATGTCAACAGATGCAGAAAATCACTAATAAAGCTATTTAAGATTTTTTTTTTAAAACAAAAGCAAACAAGTAAAGGAAATATACTCTTTGACTTTGGAAACAGCTTCTAAAAAAAATCTCCAGTAAACATTAGCTTAATTATAAGTACTTACCAAATGTTCTCCCAGTAAGGTAACTACAACCAAAGATGCCTCTTCTAAGCTTCTTTTTACTCAAACTTGCAGAGAACAATAAGCAAGGTAGAGAAATAGGTTGATAGATAGATAGATAGATAGATAGATAGATAGATAGATAGATAGATGATAGATAGAGAAAAGGATTATGTGTGCAAGTCATTCTTAAGCCCTTCTAAAAGCAAGCACAATCCTACATCCTCAAAAGAGATCATATACAACCTCAAAACACAAGCCAAAATAATCATATACTTAAGTAGAAAAGAGAAAAACAAATCTTCTAAAAGACAACAGAAAACAAGATAGCATTATATATAGCTTCGATGTCCTCCTAGGACACCAAGGATAGGATGCACAAAAGAATTGATAGGCTGGTGTCTTCAAATTGAAAAATGCTGATTTAGAAAGCCCCTGCCATGAGAACTGGAAGAGAAGTCACAGACTGAGAGAAAACATTTGCAGGTGAGTACAGAGAAAGGACAATTCTCCAGTAAAGGAAGTTCTTACAGTTCAGCAGTAAAGCAAGAAAAGTAACACTTTAATTTTAAGCAAGTAAAGGAGGCTGTGACTATATTTCCATAGGCAGGTGCTCATGACACATGGACCAGGCTACAAGGTTAAAAGGTGAAACACTACAACACTCACCCAAAATAAAGATAGACAAATGACAAGTAGAAGTAGAAAAAATAGTTCAATATCATATTTCATTAGGGACCTGCAAATCAAGACATCAAAGTAAGCTACTACTATGTGCCAATTTTAATACCTGAAATTTACAACTCTAATAACATTAAGTTCTGGTGATGATGTAAAAGAAGAGAATTTTCATAGACATCCTGGATGGCCATTTGGCAGTTCCTTGGGAAATCAAAGATACTCTAATAATATGATCTAGCAATTTCTTTCTTATATCATTGAGAATATTTGCAGAACAATTATAAAGCCTTATTCACAATTTTCAAAATTCAGAAGGAGCTGAGATGTCATTTAGTTGGTGAATAGAAATATTAACGTGGTGTGCCTACACAAGGAAATCATATGGGGCACTAACAGGAATTGTCTTAGCAAACTATTCCGGAAGGTAAAACAAACTCAATGAATGTATCTAAACTGAAAAGGTCACATACTGTATGATGCCAACTATAGATCATTCTGGGTTAGGAATAGCTATAAAAATAATAAAAATGGCAGTATTTGCCACAGGTTGAAGAGTAGAAAGGGTGAATATGCAAAGAATGCTTATAACAATTAAATTATTATTTAGGACATATTCATAACAGATACAGTGGCTATTCATTTGTAAAAATCTACAGATGCCAGATCAATAGTAATCCCTAGTAGAAAAAACAGACATGAGATGAAAATGAAGCAGCTGTAGAAGTACATCTCTGGCTGGGCACATGTCTGCAATCCCATCACTTGGGAAGCAGAGGCATGCGAATTTCTGAGTTCAAGGCCAGCCTGGTCTACAGAGTGAGTTCCAGGACAGCCAGAGCTACACAGAGAAACCCTATCTCAAAAAGCCAAAGAAGAAGGAGGAGGAGGAGGAGGAGGAGGAGGAGGAGGAGGAGGAGGAGGAGGAGGAGAAGGAGAAGGAGAAGGAGAAGGAGAAGGAGAAGGAGAAGGAAGGAGAAGGAGAAGGAAGGAGAAGGAGAAGGAAGGAGAAGGAGAAAGAAGGAGAAGGAGAAGGAGAAGGCGAAGGAGAAGGAGAAGGAGAAGGAAGGAGAAGGAGAAAGGAGAAGGAGAAGTAAGGAGAAGGAGAAGGAGGAGAAGGAGAAGAAGGAGAAGAAGGAGGAGGAGAAGAAGGAGGAGAAGAAGGAGGAGGAGAAGAAGGAGGAGGACAAGGAGGAGGAGAAGAAGGAGAAGAAGGAGGAGAAGAAGGAGGAGGAGGAGAAGGAGGAGGAGAGGAGGAGAAGGAGGAGGAAAAGGAGGAGGAGAAGGAGGAGGAGAAGGAGGAGAAGAAGGAGAGGAGAAGGAGGAGAAGGAGGAGAAGGAGGAGGAGCAGGAGGAGGAGCAGGAGGAGGAGCAGGAGGAGGAGCAGGAGGAAGATGAGGAGGAGAAGGAGGAGAAGAAGGAGGAGAAGAAGGAGGAGACGGAGGAGAAGAAGGAGGAGAAGGAGGAGAAGAAGGAGGAGGAGAAGGAGAAGAAGAAGAAGAGGAGGAGGAGGAGGAGGAGGAAGAAGAAGAAGAAGAAGAAGAAGAAGAAGAAGAAGAAGAAGAAGAAGAAGAAGAAGAAGAAGAAGAAGAAGAAGAAGAAGAAGAAGAAGAAGAAGAAGAAGAAGATCTCTGACAAATGTATCATTTTCAGTGGGATTTTGGTAGTTGGAAAAGTGATGCCCAAGTGAAGGCAAGAGGTGGTTGAAAATAATCTGTGTAGCTTCCATTCAATTTTCTAAATCTCAGACCCTTTGAGTCTGTGTAATAACAGAAACTTTGACCTAGACACAATTTGAGTGTCGATCAGTACAATCTCAAGTGCAGTTCAACCCTTCAAAGCTCGTCTTCTTCTAGATGAAACATGTGTCTTTTAGCTTCTCCCTCAGATTGGCCTCTGTAGTCCTTCCTTCCAATGGGACAGGCTTGTCACTTTCCTCTAATCCAACCTGGGCTTGCTGAGGCTGCATAGGGAATGGATTTTCATACACCATATGAATGCAGGAGGCCTTACAACTCAGCTTTCCATGAGTTACTGTGCACAGGCTTGGTCTGATGAACTACGTGACTCACTCTGACCTCCCCTGACATAAGCATTGCAGCCATCTATTCCTCCACCAAAGGATTTTGCCAAAACTAACAACAAATCTCAAAGATCCCACTACTTTTTTGATGAGTTGCTAGGAGAGCTCAGTTACAGTTACTCTTTACTGAGGGTCCATTCATACCCAGATTTAAGACAGAGGCAAAGGCAATTAGTATTTGCTGATTAGTTTATACACACCCAGCAACTTATTATGACATTTTCCAGTGATAGTATAAGGTTCACATTAATATTCCCTTTTTGGAAATGAAGAAACTCAAATTTTCAGAGTTGAGTTTACAGAATTTTGTTTGGGCCATACTGACTGATACTTACAGTTTCTAGTTTCAAAGCTCACTGTCCCTATACAATGCCCTGAGCGGATCTTGGCATCTCCTATGGTTCTCCTGCCAGGAGCATGTGTGATTCTGAGTGTGAGATTAAGAATAACAGCTACTTCAAGGTGACTGTTCTGTGGACTCCTGGGAAGTTGCAGTCACAAAAGACAAGAAAGAATCTTAGTAACAAATAAAGTGTCATAGCGGGATATGATAACATGGGACCTTGTGCTAGCCCTGGAGCACACAGAGGTCCACCAGCTCCTTTCTCCTGCTTGCTTAAATGAATGGTGTAAACCACCTCACCCAGCCTCCCTTTGTGGGATAACATACCTTATCATGTACAGGAAAGTTTCTCTACAAAGTACAAGTATTTGAGGGAATTCAAAATGTGTGACCATATCATTCATTCACATCTAAGCCTTCTTGTTTCAGAGACTCCTCAAAGAAAGGACAAGAGCAATTTTGTCTTCTCATTTGCAATCCTCAAACTTGGCAACTGACAAAAATTCGACGTCATCCTTAGGGGAAAGGGAAGATTTTCTATGTGTAACTATTTGATTTCAATATTTATTCAGTGCCTTTTAAGTACACATGGAGGGACCCATGACTCCAGCCACATATGTAGTACAGGATGGCCATCAAAGGGAAGAGAGGCCCTTGGTCCTGTGAAGGCTTGATGCCTCAGTGTAGGGGAATGCCAAGGTGGGGGAGACAGGAGTGGGTGAGTGGGGGAGCCCCCTCATAGAAGCAGAGGGAGTGGAATGGGATAGAGAGTTTCTAGGGGAACTGGGAAAATGGATAACATTTGAAATGTAAATAAAAAATCCAATAAAAATATATAAAAAAGAAAGACCAAATGAAACCAAAAGTAATAATAAATACACACATGAATGTATATATGTATATGTATTTTTCTAGTGTATATTCAATTAAAATTGTCATTTGTATTCACATCAAGAAAAAATTAAGTATTATATTAGAAAGTGAAAAAATTCAGAGCACCTGAAAATTTAGATCTCCTTTCTCTTACAGACCCAAATTTAATTAAATGGATTGAAATCAGAGGTTTTGTCTGAGGAGAAAAATTGTATAAGTCTCAAATAAAATTGCCTTTTATTAATGGACAAAATAAGGAACTAGCAAAGTTTTCATGTCATCAATTTATTGATCAGAAGAACTTTTCAGCTAGCTCTTATGCTGACATCAACAATGAAACTTAAAATGTGGTCTTTATAGCCAATTACTCAATTTACAGAAATGATCCTACTGTCAAAGCAGAATTTTCATCTATGTTCATTGTACTATCCTAACAACTGAGGTACCAGAACACCTGAACTGTATTTACAATGTCCTGAATAATTGTTTACTGGGACAGTTTGGATTTCATCAATGCATAAAAACTGGCATGTGGCTGATCATGGAAAAGTCACTAATATTCATGTCATTTTAGTACCATACAAATTTAGCATTCTCTTGAAGTCACTATGGCTACGTGATACAAGCCTTTCCCTGTGTGGTTTCATAGATCAGACCTTATTATACCGAAACAATATCCTCACAGAGGGCTGGTCCCCTAGGCCCTGGTTCCAGAGCTGCCTGACAGCTTTCATTCATTATCTTGGTTTAATTCATAATCTGAGATAATATTGCATTCATTTTCATCCTGATAAATGGCTTCAGTTCCAGGTATGGAGAACAGAATATAAAACAATTATACTTTGAATATGTCTACTGCTTCTGCAATTCCCCTCCTGACGTCATTACAGGATGGCTGGATGAGGCTTCCATCAATCACCAGTCATGAGGACGTTATGAGGATGTGGTGAGTCTGCTTGCCACATAGGTCATCAAGGCATCACTACGGCAAGTGTAATTTTTCTATCTTGGTGGAACAAGTAGTCACCATCACCTGGCAATTTAGATTGTGTTATGTGACTCTTTTGGACCAAGAATGAGGTTTGGAAACAACTGTGTAGATACAGTTAGTCATGTGTTTCTATGGTTATTTATAAATATTATGACCAAACTTAGTCAATATATGATGATTATAAATTACTGTTTTTTTTTTAATTGCCAGGAGCTGTTTTCCCTAAGAAGCCATTTAGGAGTAATTTTAAATTCTGTTGACTCTGATGAATGTAACTTACCAGACAGAGCCTACTACCAGGGCCAATACCTTGGCAATTAGATACTATTCTGCTAGTCTGCTTCAAGGAATAAGATGGATAAGAGAAGATGGGTGATTTTTGTATGTATTGGAGAGGTGCTTATTATTTATTAGCCTGATATCAGGAGCTTCCATGAGAAAAATCACTTGGACCTCATGAGCTCACTAGAAGTCTGCCATAATAATTCATTTTGAGGACAGAAATTCTAGAAAATAAAACTAAGACCTTCCCTTGTACCCTCACAGCCTACGTTACTACTAGAAACACTGACAACACTGGCTCAGTAAAGAATTACATTGAGAGAACTTTGAAGAGGATTTAGCAATATGCATTGAGAAATCCAAATGATACTTTATATAGACTCTGCAGTTGGTTTCTATCTATTCACTCAGCCTCAAGCTAGGTGAGCACCTTGAAGAGATAGGATACTAACTGGATGGCTGTGTGGTCAAGTAGTCAGTGATAGATTGCATACATTAGGTAACATCACGTAGTGATTTCATAGTCATCTACGTTTATGTCCAAACAGACTCATGTGAGCACAAGGATGAATTTGCCTAATGACACTTTCCTTAGAATATAGCCCTGTCTTTAACTGGCACATAATTGTATGTAGTAAAAGCCTTGGGAGCCAGGCTTGTTTGCATTATAATCATAAGACAGAAAATTACTTAGTCAGCAATGAAGCATAGCAGTGAAAAAATCATATGTTTAGTATATGTGTACATTCAACTTATCATTAAGTACAACATGTACAGCCACGGTATTAACAACTATAATGAGGTTCACGTAGATATCCTGTGACAATGGACAGTTAAAAGTCACAATGTTGCTTCTGTACATTAAAGTTCTTCATGAATTCCTTGTTCATTTGTGAATTTTTAACAGTTTTCGAGGTGCAAGATTATCTTGTCAATTTTTGAGAGAGAGAGAAGACAGAGAGAGACAAAGAGAAAGAGAGACAGAGAGACAGAGAGACAGAGAGAGAGGAGAAGATGAGGATTCAGGGAATTGATTTTCCTAATACAGAAAAAAAATAAGTCAAAGTAACAAGAAAAATGTAACACTTATTTTAATTATTGAAATTATATTGTACTTCAAAAATTATTTTTGAGAAAGGATATTATGTAGGCCAGGCTGCCCTCAAACTCACTATGTATTCTACAGTGACCTTAACCGTCTAATCCTACTGACTCTACCTCCCAAGTGCTTGGATTCCATGCCCATGCTATGACAATTTATACAGTGGGGGGGGAGGGGGAAACCAAATCCAGTGACCCATGCATGCCAGGCAAGTGCTTTACTAACTCAGCTATATCACAAACATAACATTTTTAAGTTTTATTTTAATTATAATTGCGGTCTGTTTAGTCCATTTCATATTGCAATAACACAGGAAAGGAGCCTGGATAATCTATGCTGAACAAGAATTTGCAAGTTTCTAGTTGTAGAGGCCAGGGAGTACATCAGTGTTCTAGCAACTCAATAAGAACTTCCTCTTCCACTGTCTTCTGAGTAGAAGGGAAGATGATGACAGCAAGCATGGAGGAGCTAAGTCTGCCCATCATAACAGCTCCAGTTGTACATAAGAACAGATATTTATGATCTGAACACCTTCCAAAAGTGCCATCTTTTTAATATGTACTAAATAACAGAATGTCCTCTATCACCACTAATCTAAAGCCTGCTACAATAAGAAGATTCTATACACATAAAGGTGGGGAAATACATCAATGAATTTTACTTTGGTTAAAAAGGGTTGGGGGAAATAATCCAGCTCATGCACACATTTGTGATCCTTGCAAATGATCTTATGAGCATAGACTGCAATTTTTGCATGTTAATTGTATTTCCATGACTATAGCAAATAATTGAGATAATCAACTTATGAGGAAGAAAGACTTGCCTTGCCCATACTTTTGTGGCTCCAGGTCAAGGGATCATGGTCATTTTTCCTTTAGTCCTTAGTTGAGGCAAGGCATCACAGTAGAACTAAGTGGCAGACTATGATGCTTACTTCATGGAATTGCAAAGACATAACAACAGGAAGAAAAAAGTCTAGAATCTCAGCATCTCCTTCAAAGGCACTGTCACCAGCACCCAAAAGAGTTAGTCTTAAGTATAATCTCTTAATGTCTCTACCATTTCCCTGAAGCTCCAAGGACTAGAGTCAAGACTTTGATGAATGAGTTTGGGGTAAAAACTATCCAAACGAGACTGGGAGTGCACAGCTTGGTCCAGCAGCAGGAACTTAGGTTCTAGTCCTGAGGCCTCTGGCGGGAGCCTTCAGATCTCCGCTTTGGGATCCAGAACAGCCTGGGCTGCAACACCACAACTCCAGGTCCTGCAAGAGGCCAGAGGGGAACCCAAGAGGCTGGCAGGGAGGAGTCAGTGCGCTGTGGTGAGTCCAGCAAGCCCCTGCAGGAGACTTCAGGTGTCTGCTTTGGAATCTGAACAGCCTGGGCCACAACACCTTGTCTCCAGACAGTGTAGGAGGTCAGCTGTGCACCAGAGGCCACCTGGGAAGAGGCAGCTTGCACTGGTGAGTCCAGCATTGACAAGACCAACAGTAAAAGAAAATGCACAATGCAAAAAGCATGTAACCCAAAACATCCAGGAAATCCAGGACACAATGAGAAGACCAAACCTAAGGATTATAGGAATAGATGAGAGTGAAGATTTACAACTTAAAGGGCCAGCAAATATCTTCAATAAAGTTATGGAAGAAAACTTCCCTAACCTAAAGAGAGAGATGCCCATGAATATACAAGAAGCCTACAGAACTCCAAACAGACTGGACCAGAACAGAAATACCTTCCGTCACATAATAATCAAAACCCCAAATGTACTAAACAAAGAAAGAATATTAAAGGCAGTAAGAGAAAAAGGCCAAGTAACATATAAAGGAAGACCTATCAGAATCACACCAGACTTCTTACCTGAGACTATGAAAGCTAGAAGATCCTAGAGAGATCTCATGCAGACTCTAAGAGAATACAAATGCCAGGCAAAACTACTATACCCAGCAAAACTCTCAATCACCATAGATGGAGAAACTGAGATATTCCATGACAAAACCAAGTTTACCCAATATCTATCCACAAACCCAGCCCTACAAAGGATAAGAGGAGGAAAACAGCAATACAAGGAGGGAAACTTTACCCTGGAAAAAGCAAGATAGTAACCTTCTTCCATCAAACCCAAAAGAAGTTACCCAATCAAATTTAAAAAATAATGTCAAAAATGACAGGAAGTAACAATCACTATTCCTTAATATCTCTTAACATCAATGGACTCAATGCCCCAATAAAAAGGCAAAGACTAACCGAATGGATATGTAAACAGGACCCTACATTTTGCTGCATACAGGAAACACACCTCAGGGTCAAAGACAAACACTACCTTAGAGTAAAAGGCTGGAAGACAATTTTACAAGCAAATGGTCTCAGGAAACAAGCTGGACTATCCATTCTAATATCAGATAAAATTGACTTTCAACCCAAAGTCATCAAAAGAGACTCTGAGGGACGCTTCTTGCTGGTCAAAGGAAAAATACAACAAGAAGAACTCTCAATCCTGAACATCTATGCTCCAAATTCAAGGGTACCTTCATTCATAAAAGAAACTTTATTAAAGCTCAAAGCACACATTGCACCTAACACAATAATTGTGGGTGACTTCAACACTGCACTTTCCTCAATGGACTGATCAGGAAAACAGAAACTAAACAGGGACACAATGAAACTAATTGAAGCTTTAGACCAATTAGATTCAACAGATATATATAGAACATTCTATCCTAAAGCAAAAGAATATACCTTTTTCTCAGCACCTCATGGTACCTTCTCCAAAATCGGCCATATAATTGGTCACAAGACAGACCTCAACAAATATAAGAAGATCAAATAATCCCATGCCTCCTATCAGATCACTATGGAGTAAAAGTGGTCTTCAATAGCAACAAAAACAACAGAAAACCCACATACATACACGTGGAAACTGAACAATATTCTACTCAATGATACCTTGGTCAAGGAAGAAATAAAGAAAGAAATTAAAGACTTTTTAGAACTTAATGAAAATGAAGACACAACAAACCCAAATCTATGGGACACAATGAAAGCAGTGCTAAGAGGAAAACTCATAGCCCTGAGTGCCTCCAAAAAGAAAATGGAGAGAGAATACACTAACAGCTTAATGACACACCTGAAAGCCCTGGAACAAAAAGAAGCTATTTCACCCAGGAGGAGTAGAAGGCAGGAAATCATCAAACTCAGGGCCGAAATCAATCAAGTAGAAACAAAGAGAACCATACAAAGAATCAACAAAACCAGGAGCTGGTTCTTTGAGAAAATCAACAAGATAGATAAACCCTTAGCCAGACTAACCAAAGGGCACAAAGACAGTATCCAGATTAACAAACTTAGAAATGAAAAGGGAGATATAACAACAGAAACTGAAGAAATTCAAAAATTCATTAGATCCTACTACAAAAGCCTATACTCAACACAACTGGAGAACCTGGAGGAAATGGACAGTTTCCTAGACAGATATCTGACACCAAAACTAAATCAGGATCAAATAGATCATCTAAACAGTCCCATAACACCCGAAGAAAAAAAAAGGGTCATAGAAAGACTCCCAACCAGTTCATCCATCCTTGTCTCCTTGTACTAAGCTCAACTCCAAATGGATCAAGTACCTCCACATAAAGTCAGACACTCTGAAGCTAATAGAAAAGAAACTGGGGAAGACCCTTGAGGACATCAGTACAGGGGGAAAGTTCCTGAACAGAACACCAATAGCTTATGCTCTAAGATCAAGAATTGACAAATGGGACCTCGTAAAATTACAAAGTTTCTGTAAGGCAAAGGACACCACCAAAAGGGCAAATAGGCAACCAACAAATTTGGAAAAGATCTTCACCAATCCTACATCAGATAGAGGGCTAATATCCAATATATATAAAGAACTCAAGAAGTTAGACTCCAGAAAACCAAATAACCCAATTAAAAAAAAATGGAGTACAGAGTTAAACAAAGAATTTTCACCTGAAGAATTTTGGATGGCGGAGAAGCATCTTAAAAAAAATGCACAACTTCATTAGTCATTAGGGAAATGCAAATCAAAACAACCCTGAGATTTCACCTTACACCAGTCAGAATGGCTAAGGTCAAAAACTCAGGAGACAGCAGGTATTGGCGAGGATGTGGAGAAAGAGGAACACTCCTCTACTGCTGGTGGTGTTGCAAATTGGTACAACCACTATGGAAATCAGTATGGCGGTTCCTCTGAAAACTGGGCACCTCACTTCCAGAAGATCCTGCTATACCACTCCTGGGCATATACCCAGAAGATTCCCCAGCATGTAATAAGGATACATGTTCCACTATGTTCATGGCAGCCCTTTTTGTAATTGCCAGATGCTGGAAAGAACCCAGGTATCCCTCAACAGAAGAGTGGATGCAAAAAAATGTGGTATAGATACACAATGGAGTACTATTCAGCCATTAGAAACAATGAATTCATGAAATTCTTAGGCAAATGGATGGAGCTGGAGAACACCATACTAAGTGAGGTAACCCTGACTCAAAAGATGAATCATGGTATGCACTCACTAATAAGTGGATATTAACCTAGAAAACTGGAATACCAAATACATAATCCAAACATCAAATGAGGTATAAGAAGAACCAAATGAGATACAAGGGGAAGAGTGGCCCCTTGTTCTGGAAAGACTCAGTGAAGCAGTATAGGGCAAAACCAGAACAGGGACATGGGAAGGGTTGGGTGGGAGAGCAGGGGGACGGAAGGGGGCTGATGGGACTTTCGGGGAGTGGGGTCTATAAAAGGGGAAATCATTTGAAATGTAAATAAAATATATATATCGAATAAAAAAAAGAAAAAAGAAAAAAAAAGAAAGTCTCCCAACCAAAAATAGCACAGGACCAGATGGCTTCTGTGCAGAATTCTATCAGACCGTCATAGAAGACCTAACACCAATACTCTTAAAACTATTCCACAAAATAGAAACAGAAGGAACTCTACCCAACTCGTTCTATGAAGCCACAATTACACTGATACCAAAACCACACAAAGATCCAAAAAAAGCAAGAGAACTTCAGGCCAATTTCTCTTATGAATATTGATGCAAAAATACTTAATAAAATTCTTGCCAACCGAATCCAAGAACACATCAAAATGATCATCCACCATGATCAAGTAGGCTTCATCCCAGGAATGCAGGGATGGTTCAATATAAGGAAATCCATCAATACTATCCACTACATAAACAAACTCAAAGAAAAAAACCATATGATTATCTCATTAGATGCAGAAAAATCATTTGACAAAATTCAGCATCCTTTCATGCTAAAAGTCTTGGAAAGAACAGGAATTCAAGGCCCATACCTAAACTTTGTTAAAGTAATATACAGCAAACCGGTAGCCAGCATCAAACTAAATGGAGAGAAACTTGAAGCAATCACACTAAAATCAGGGACTAGACAAGGCTGTCCTCTCTCTCCATATCTTTTCAATATAGTCCTTGAAGTTCTAGCTAGAGCAATTAGACAACATAAGGAGGTCAAGGGGATACAAATTGGGAAGGAAGAAGTCAAATTATCACTCTTTGCAGATAACATGATAGTCTACTTAAGTGACCCAAAAACCTCCACCAGAGAACTCCTACAGCTGATAAACAACTTCAGCAAAGTGGCTGGTTATAAAATCAACTCAAGCAAATCAGTTGCCTTCCTATACTCAAAGGATAAGCAGGCTGAGAAAGAAGTTAGGGAAATGACACCCTTCACAATAGCCACAAACAGAATAAAGTATCTTGGGGTGACTCTTACCAAACAAGTGAAAGATCTATACGACAAGCATGCAATAAAGACACATGCTCCATTATGTTCATAGCAGCCTTATTTATAATAGCCAGAAGCTGGAAAGAACCCAGATGCCCCTCAAAGGAGGAATGGATACAGAAAATGTGGTATATTTACACAATGGAATACTACTCAGCAATTAGAAACAATGAATTCACTAAATTTTTAGGCAAATGATTTGATCTGGAAAATATCATCCTAAGTGAGGTAACCCAATCACAAAAGAATACACATGGAATGCAATCTCTAATAAGTGGATATTAATTAGCCCAGAAGCCCTGAATACCCAGGGCACAAATCATATAACAAATGACTCCCATGAAGAAGTATGGAGAGGGTCCTTACCCTGGAAAGGATTGATCTAGCCTTGGAGGGGAATATAAGTACAGAGAAAAAGGTGGGAGGTGATTGGAGAATGGATGGAGAGAAGAAGGTTTATGGGACATATGGGGAGGGGGGATCCGGGAAAGGTGAAATCATTTGGAATGTAAACAAAGAATATAGAAAATAAAAATATTAAAAAAAACTATCCAAGCCATGGCATTCTAAGAATAGAGGATTTTACTGGAAATTGTGTTCTAATTTGATTATTGGTTAGTTTCTAAATTTCCCCATCACTGTGATGAGGACAAAAATATTGATGCAAAAGTGGAAACTTAAGAAACCAGTTTTCATGCTACTGCAGATCACTAGGTAAATCATGAGAACAACTTCAAGAGAATGAGCTCTCAAGAAAAGATCAATGAGTATGAGGTATACTTTTGAGTGAGAATTGACAGGACTTGCTGATGAATTCGATGTGGAAGATGATGGAAAAGGAGGAGTCAAGAATGACTTGCAGGCTACTGGCTTGGGTAGCTAGTATATGGTAGCTCTGTTTACAAAGATGGAAAATGCTGAGGAGAGCCAGGCATGAGGGAGAAATGAAGCGATGAAGTGTTCTGTTTTGGCCATGCTAAGCTAAATGTACCTGTGAGGCATCCAAACAAAAATGTCAAAGAAATAGTCTTTAGGTCTCAAATTTATGATAAGTGTGGGGCATGGAAACAGAAGAATACTTTATACCTGTGGATGACTTTAAGCTCTAGGTTTCAAAGTAGACTCAGCTTCCTGGTGTTGACTCTACACAAATTTTTCTATTTGTCTAAGGGTCTATGAATTTGGATTCTTTGGCTCTCAGCACAGCTTTACCTTCTGGGATTCCCTCTTCCACAGAACTGTCACCTGGGAAAATGTCTGCTTCTCCATTCTAGGGTACCAGGAAATATTTTCTTCTCATTGTAAATGCTTCTAAATATAGTGGAAGAACCCTGCTGTAAACGGTTTTCAGTAAAAACTAAGATGGTTTCTTATTGTAAATGAACCAGTCCTTACGATGTCTTTTTTGTTGTTGTTTTGTTGTTGCTTTTGTTGTGGTTGTTGTTGTTGTTCCTGGTTTGCCTCTTGTAATTTAAAAGAAAAGTTTTCACTTGTTTGTAACAATATCTGTCACTTCTGTATTATTGGAGCACTTTACTCACCGAGTTAATGTTGATTCATAAACTCAAAAATCAAAATCTGAATAAGTCTCTTAATGTACAACATGTTCATATAACATATGAGGAAATAAATTTTAAATAATGTACATTATTTCTCCAACATTTTTCTTATTCTTTATGATTATTTAGTTCACATATACACAAGTAAGAGACATTAATAAAATAATAAATAATATGAAGAAAATGGTTCAGTCTTGCTTTGGTCATTCTTTGTTACTTCCACAAGCTTCCAGTTTGGAATGGGAATGTTTTCCCTGTGCCTTTGAAAATTAAAACCTTTTCTTGGTTGCTAAAGATCCTGAGGGAACTTTGTGAAACTAGGTGGTAGAGAATTTTGTTACATGATTGCCTGGAGCTTATGGAGGCAAGAGGTTACCTGTTAGGGATTTTAAGTATTGTGTTGAGGTGGCTAGTATTGTTAAATTGGCATCTTGAGAATGAGGTATTGTCTAGACTGGGTTAGACTCTGGCCATGCCTGCAGAGGTTTCCTTAATAAGCTTAATGTGGGCAGGAAGACCCACTCTAAAGCTCAATGACACCAATGTGTTTTCTGGGACCTTGAATTGAACAAAATGGGAAAATCAAGCTGAACAGCACATTCTTCACTCTCCATTTTTATATGCAAATGCAAGGAGAGGAGCTGCCCCAAACTCCTGCCGCCCTGACTTCTCCAGCTGTGGAGGTTGACTGACCCCCTGAACTGTGAGCCAAAATAAAGCCACTTGCCACTAAGTGGCTTTTGCCACACATTTTGTCCCAGCAATGTGTAAAACTCATAAATTATGTGCATTGATATACAAGCACATATGTAGACGCGTGGTTGAACTGACTTTTCTTTTCCCTTTATCTTAACATACACGAATCCATTTCTTTACCTTCCAATTTTGTAAACTTGGCACAAATATGATGTTGTTTCTTCCCAAATTAAAATTAAATTTAAAATAAGAACCTATTTTTTGCCAAATTCCTAACACTGGATCACCAGCTCAGTCCTGCTGAAGCTTTGAGAGTTAAAAACTCACAGCATCCCCCTTCTCTACAGAACTGTTAATGTCTGAAGGCCACACACATACAAGCACACAAACCTTGGGAGGTTTTGTGGGTACTGGGGCCACCTGCATCAAAGTGGCACAAGATCTGTGGAACAGGTCATCATCCTGGGCTTCCCATCACCCCTTTGCTACCTTGCATCCAGACAGATGCAATGTTTCCTTAGCATCTTCTCACGCCTTATTATGCTTCTCTCACTCATTGTCTCCTCAAAGTTCTTCCTCAATATGATTTTTTTCAAAGTATTTCCACTTTAGGTTTTAATTTTCAGAATCAAATTTAAGCCAGTGGTTTCCTATTGTAGTGGTATAGGGAGACAAGCTGCAAGCCCACAAAAGGTCACTGATAACAAATATTAGACTGCATTTTTTGTTGAACACAATGGCAAGAAGATCATATAGGATTGATATGTTTAGTATTATCCTCAAGTTAGAAGCAACCTGTTTCCAGCCTTATCTAAATCTATACGTAACACATATGTCTAACAAGCAGAGAGCTGCTCACTGGCAATTCAATAGCATAAAGGAACAATAATTTAAGGACTTAGAATATCAGAATGTGTTGATAAGAAAATTAACCTTCTAGAAGTTTATGATCGAGTAACACAAGGAACAGTATAAATTTATACAAATATGCTTCTCAGTATCAACACAATCTGAGAAATTCAAACAAGCTCTAGTTTGATCTTCCTTGGAATTCAGATTTTAAATTTTTGCTTACTGCAAGCCCAGGTTTGCAGTTGTTATTCACTGGCCATGTTCAGTCTCTCTCCTGTGGCTGGAACAGCCTTAATGGTAAAAAAAAAAAAAAAAAAAAAAAATCATTTTCTCTATCAGGTGTTATACTCTGTCCTGGACTTGTCAGGTTCATGAAGAAAAATAGTGGAGTTCAAGTCTCTGAGTTTTCAAGTGCTACACTGCTGTTGTGCTCCACCATATTAGCCAAATTCTAATCACAAAGCCAGAAAAGTAGAGAAATGAATCTTATCTCTTAACTGAAATGCTATAGCATAACATTGTACAGGATGTGATTATGCATTTCAAACACTAGGACCAATCATCACCAATCTACCCCAAGCAATGAGCAAACTAAACAGAAGGCAAAGCATTTACTTCCATGGCTTAGGAGACGAAATACTTGGCTGTGTGGTGCAATGAATTGACTCTGAACACAAAGGTACTTGCTACCATTACTGAAGACCTGCATTTGGTCCCCAGATTCCACAGTGGAAAGATAGAATCATCTTCTCCAAGTTGTCCTTTTGCCTCCCCACATGCTCCATGATAAGTATGCCACATTCATACACACACACACACACACACACACACACACACACACACACACATACACAGCAGCAGCAGCAGCAGAAACAGCAACAGCAACATATATACCTTTAATTCTTTAAAACCTTATTTTTAATGATGGTTGTTAAATGCTTTAACCTCCCTTGTAGTCCACCACCCACTAGAGGTAGTGGGAAAGAAAAGATACAGGGAAATGGACCTGTTTAGAAAGACTCTTTGGAGCAATTATTTTGTCTGTATTGTCTGGAAATTGGCCGTTCAGTTCACAGGTCACCAGTGACAGCTCAATCAACTCACAAACACTTCATGGATACACTAGCAGTCCAGTTTGGTAGAGTCAGGATAGCAAACAGAAATCAGCAATAGTGTCACTACTTACTAGAGACAGCCAGGCCTCGGCCTAGGCTTGAGTCAGCAAGAGGGGGCAGGAGGAACACCAGGAGAAATTCTCAGCTGAACCTCTCTCAGGGAAGCAAAGGTCAGCAAAGAATGAAGAACCACCATCTTTGCACAGATAGCTCAATAAGCAAGCTTAGCACAGCCTCCATCACCATACACTGAGTACATGTGCGTGCCATATTCTCCACACATCGCGTGTCCTTGCCTTGGCACGGGTCTTACCTCAGCATGTCTTGTCTCAACATGTGCACCTGTCTCAGCAGGCATCACTCTGCCAATCAGCCTGAGTCTGAAGAAGCTGCAAGAAACTGCAGCACATCACCAGAAGTTTTCCATGTGTTTCTCTCTATGGAGTTCCGACAAATGCATCTCAACTACACAATATAAGGCAGATCAATAGACCCATGTTGTCATCAAAGAATCGTTCATCACCTGTCCTTTCATGTGTTTGCTTTAGCAGAACATCCTTTACTTCTGCTTCAGCAAAAACGTTCCTTCACAAGTCCACCTTAATCTTTCACCTGTGTCCACTTCAGGAAAACATTCCTTTACGTGTTTGCCCCAGCAAAATGACACCCAACTGACTTTCAAGAGAATGTTTAAGTTTCTACTTCAAACATATTAGTAAAATTAAATTAAATTAAACCTTGGTTTTGTGAGATTCTAGCTATGAATACTGGGGAAATCCACTAAGGTTTTAAGTCTATGCTGTCTTGTCAGTAAAGCTCACAGGAGAAGCCTATACACTTGAGAATGTCACTGAAGAATTAAACTATGTAACCTCTGCAAGACCCTTAACAATGTGCTCTAAGTTCTATAAACCCCAAGTCAGTAATACCTCTGTTGCTTTTTCATATAATTTTTCTTTTCAAAAATATATTTTACTAAAACTATGACTGAATTACTTCCCCCTTACCTTTCCTTCCTGCAGCTCCTTCTTCCCCCAGCTCCCACCTCTCAAAGGGATTCTGCTTTTTTTCTTTGGTTTCCCTGGTTAGTTATGGAGAAAGAGTGTGTGTTTAAGAAAGTAAGAGGTGTTCTTTGGCCAGAGATATAGCATGTAACCATGGAGCACAAGTCGAAGCCAGTAGAATTTATGACTCTGGTAGTTTTCTTCTAGAACCAACAAGTCTACAGTTATTGGTTGTTTGCATCACCAGAAACACTGAACCAAGACCAGAAGTGATCACAAGCCCCACTATGTTCAGCCCCTGCTGACAGGATCACAGGTAGTGTAGAACCAGATTGCTCAGAAGTAATGAGAAGTCCACCATGGTTTTATTTTAATTTTTCAAGAGTTTAAATCATAACAATTTACCTTGCTCTTAACAATAACCATATTCTTCCAAATAGCCATATTTTTATGAGATCTTATACTCTCAAATGTATATTTTGGAAAGCTAGATTTTGTTTTAATTACATGAGAGGAAGTTCATTTAGGTGAGGAAGGAAGAACATTAGCTTGTAAAAGAGCCTACTTTCTTATGAGATTTTTTTTTATATATTCTACTGGAGGAGTAGAAGGAGGTGAACCCATTATTAGGATATATTTTGTAATGAAAGAATCTATTTCCAATAAAAGGGGGAAATCCTTTCCAAGTACCAACTGGAAAAGGTTCTGTGATCATTATGATGTCAAAAAGTCATATCAAGGTGAATTTAATGAGAGAAATTGAAAGAAGAACTTAATTTGTTAACTGAACACTGCAAAGGTAATGGGGGTTTAATGGCTCTGATTAGACAGTAAGTGAGTTTTTCTCATTTCAAGAGAAATATATCAGTGAAAGTAGGCTAAGCATTCAAATTCAGAAATTAGGTACAAGAAATAACCCTGTAATGAAGGGAGTCATATGACACAGGAGTCATATGACACATGAATGAATAGTTGAACTTGCGATTTATTCCCCAGAGAACCCTCAGAATAGGCTTGATTCTGATGTGTCTGTGGTTGGCCAATTAGATGTGGTCTTGCTCTGTGGTAGAGAGCATTGTCTCACCAGTACTGACTCATTCCAGAGTCTGATTCAATGAAACAAATACTGGTCCCTAGAAATGGAAAACTTCAGTGATGTCTCCTGCATATACCTTTCAGAAATTCCATTTGGGCCAAGATTGTGGTAAGTGCCTATCATTGTCCAGACTGAACATAAACTCATGCCTGTTTATTTTTCCAGTGTACATGGGATCAATTGTTTATAAATCATCTCAAGAAAATCCTCAAAATATGATGCACAAGATATGATTTTTACTCCCTGGAAGCACTTCACTATTTAAACACTTAAATGTTTTAAAAGTTTACATTGTATAATTATTTCTATTCTTGCTATTGTTTGAAGAACACACATTTATCTACAATAACCAAATTAGAGTTATGTGATGATAATTGATGGTTGGCATAATGGACAGCTGAAGTGTCCTTCATACTGACAAGATGTCATTAACTTCTGGCTCTTCCCCTTGCATGTGATTATCTGGGAAAAAATAAGTAACAGAGCTAAACATGATCCCAGTTTTCCATATATAGTGATGTCTATTACACAAAAGCAAAAGAGAATAGATATGATGTGAAATAAACAATAACATAAAACCTTTGGTATTAACAGATATATTTGATTTAGACTCAAAGCTTAAAAGTATGCAACTGTTCAAATACCCAATCATTTCCTTAAGACTGAGAATTTAGCTAGATATAATCTCAATCATGAAAAATAATTGTACATTAAGTTATATCAATAAATATACATTTTACTTGGAAAAAAATCCTGTAATAGACAGAAATTGCTGTCCATCTCTACCAGAAGGTAAGGCCTTTGAGGTAGGTCATAAGGGTTCATCCCTGAGAATAGGATTGATGCCTCTTCAGGAAAAGCAGCGAAGAGTGGTGTCAGCCATTTTCTATAATGAAAAGATGCAATCAGGAGCAGTCAGTCTGCAATCTGATCCTAAGCAGAACTCGACCATGCGTGTACCAGTTCTCAGACACAGAAGTATTACAAAACACTGAAAAATTAATTCATAACCCATTCACTCTGTGGTCCCTTATTCTGGCAGCGTGCTCTAGCCAAAATAATTCCCCAACCTGCTTCACATTTATCACACAACTACTGATGAAATTTGCACCCCATTTAGGGGAATATTGGAGGCATCTATTCCAATGGACAAGGATCAAGCATGAAATATGATCAGGAAAAACTGAAGTATGTGATGCCAAATGTCCTTATGAGCCTCATCCCATGCCCTCACCCTGATTTAATCTACCTTGAGGTCATCACACTCCTCTCTGAAACTGTTTACTTGACTGGTTTCTTGTTCCTTTACTTGGCCTTTAATTAAGGATCACTTTATTGTATTTTTCACACACATAAACTATCCCTCTGTATGTGAGAGCTATATTTCTTAACTGTTCCTCACAATGCCTATTCCAGCTGAGCATTTGGGGATTTATGTTATCTTACTTCCTGATGGCCTATCAAATCTGATTCGGTCTTGACTCTCATGAAGATTTGTTCAAGGCTTTATCCTATCAACACATAGAATGTCTTTAGAATGGCAGTAAATAATATGAAGAAAGCAGCTACTTTTCATGACTCTAATTCTGGGAGAATTGAGAAAGACAAATCATTTATTACAGATGCATCCATGATAAAATATAGAGGTCTGCAAAACAAAACTATCAGTGTAAACTCTAGTAGACTCCCCATGAGGGAATGTAGCAAACTTGGAGAAGGCAGGTTTTCATATGCTAGAACACATGCATCTCTGAACTTTCCCTTCACAAAAACATCAAATATTCTATGCCTACATCACTTTGGGGAGTGCCATTAATGGGAGGTGACGCACCAGAGAATTGCTAGGGGATGAAGGATTATAACTTTTCACAGTGAGATGCTACTTGAATACCCATGTAGAAAGTTATAATCAAGGTCTCTAATTCCTAGACAGTATAGATTAAATAAAGACATTTGAGGCTTGGAAGTGATGGTGCATGCTTTAATCCCAGCACTTGGGAGGCAGAGGCAGGTGGATTTCTGAGTTTGAGGTCAGCCTGGTCTACAGATTGAGCTCCAGTACAGTCATGGCTATACAGAAAAACCCTGTCTAGAAAAAAAACAAAACAAAAAAGACATTTGAGATGCTTATGTATTAAAGACATTTGCAGACCAGTGTGGTGGCTCACACTTTAACCCCATGTTAAAGCAGGAAAAATAAAATAGAGGAAATCTTCAGATTCAGTCAACAATGTCTTATATGAGACCCTGTCAAAACTGGAAGATTTTTTTTCCTATACACAAGCATGTGAAAAAAACTTAGAAAAGAGAAGGTAGAGACAGTGCAACAAATTTTTAAACATAGTTACTATGTGATACAGAATGGTATTCCTACATATACATATACTTAGAAGAAATGGATATAGCCACAAAAACCCTTATTCATAAATATTCATAGCCAGTATTAATCATAATGCAGATAAGTTGAAATGACTTAAGTATGTCTCAACCAATGAATGTACTAATAACAATTTTTATCTCTATAATCTCACATTATTCAACAATTAAAAAGTAATGAGCCTCTAACAGATTCTGTAAAGTGCCTGGATTTTGAAGACACAACCAAAACTAGGCATAAATGGTGTGTGTCATTAGGTCTCACATACATGAAAATTCCTGAGTAAACAAATCCAGAGAGACAAAAGAGTAGGTCAGTGCTCAAGTTGTCTGGGATGGTGAGTGTGGGAAAGAATGGGGTATGATAATGGATACAGAAGTTTCCTTATAGAATAATACAAGTTTTTTAAAATATAGGTTGTTTAATGTGGAATATACTAAAACCCAATCAGATTACAATGTTCCATCGCTTCTCAGCCTTTTGGCTAAGATCAATGTTCCTCTTGTGCAGATGAAATCCCATTAATTTTTTTTTTAAGTATCAAAAATAAATTGTGATCAGATCACAAAACCTACCAGCCTGAGCAGAGCTTCCCAGATCCCAGCACTTACATTCTTCACCGCCTCTCCCAGGACCTGCTTACCTTGCTGATCTGTCAGCTAACTGCCCATGCCACTACAATTCACCCAGTCTTCAGTCCCAGAGGTTTACTTCACCTTGTGCCTTTTCTCAACATGGTTGTGACCAGCTAACAACTGTCGGTAAGTTTTCTGTCAGAATTTCCCAATTTGGATCCAGATTTCTGTTTCTAACATCCTCAGCCCTATATAAAGAGGAATAGAACTCAAAACAGTTGAATCACACAAGTCCAATTGGACTGCTGTCAGTTATTGCCAAGATAACAGTTCTACTACTGCCTCTTTAGCAATATCTTGCTGTGCTTTTCCTTGTTATGTTTCACGGACATCCCAGTTGTGTAGGACTATTTATTGCTCTTCTCCCTTGGCTATTGCCCTAGCACCTTCCTGTACAATGAAAGCTAGTCCTCAGGTCGGAGGCATCCTGGTCAAATCCAGCTCTGGTTCTCTGAGTTCAGTTTTTGAAGTACTCAGTATCCTCAGCAATATGGACTTATGTCAAATTCTAGAAGGTAACCAAAGACAACTACAATGGCCTATGATGCTATGGGAGTCTCTTGGACTTCCCAAACCAACAACATGAAAGGAGATTTCTCATGACTGGTGTTGCAGTTTTTCTTACATAGTTTATGGCTCTTGAAAGGAGCTTTATAATCTCAAGTGTCATAACATCATTTAAATACCTGTGTGTGTGTGTGTATATTTGTGTGTGTATAGACAATACACTTATATGTATTATATATCCAATTTTGCATTAATATGCAATGATTCTGTAGAGATGTTTCAGATATCCTTAGTGTTACTTTTACTTTTCCCTCCGTCCTCTCCTGTTGTTTCTTCCCTGACTCCTTGCCAACTAGATCTACCCCTTGTTTTTTTTTTTCCTCTTCCCTTTCTGATCATCTGCATCCCACTGTTAGAATGCAATAGTAGTAGCAGTTGGTGTATCATGGGAGCAGCAGATCTTCAGTATTCAGTTCACACATTCCAGCCCATCATTTTTCAGCACTTGTATTCAAGTATATTACCATGTACATGAAATGTCTAGAGCCTGAATCCTCAGGCTTTGATAGTCACAGTAAGGAAAGAAGATAACACATTGCTTGTAAGTTGTTTAAAATCAATGTCCTTGTAGTTCCAGAGTGCTGGTTCAGCTGAATACAGTCCTGATACTATTGAACAAAGTTGCCAACGTAAATGCTTTGTTATTGCTCTTATCCCAAAAACAGAATTATTCCTGATACTATTCAATAAAACAAAATGTAAATAAATTGTATAACAAGACACTTCATAAAAATTGGATACTATAACTGCTAACCATAAAAACTCACTGCAAATATTGCATGTGCTTTTAAAAATTTATAATTCTTTTCAATTGGTCTGGTTTGTTTGTTTACTCTGTTTGTTGGTATGGTTTGGTTTTGAAAGAGGGTCTCATACTACAGTTAAGTCTGACTTCAAATTTGGAGTAAGTTTTCTGTCTCACTCTCCCAAGTGAAGGGATTAGAAGGATGGCCTATTACACATGGCTTCTTATTCTTCTTCTGAAGCAAACAATTTATATTTTAAATTTATAAGATGAATTATAAAAATGAATTTTTTAATAGCATATACACTCATATTTTTATTTTGAAAGATGTTCATTCCAGGGAGACAAGATGAAGAAAGGGAAAGAAAGTTGGAAGAGAAGAGAAGAGAAGAGAAGAGAAGAGAAGAGAAGAGAAGAGAAGAGAAGAGAGGGAAAGAGAAGACAGAAAAGAAAAGAAAAGAAAGAAAAGAAAGAAAAGAAAGAAAAGAAAAGAAAAGAAAAGGAAAGGAAAGGAAAGGAAAGAAAAGAAAAGAAAAGAAAAGAAAAGAAAAGAAAAGAAAAGAAAAGAAAAGAAAAGAAAAGAAAAGAAAAGAAAAGAAAAGAAAAGAAAAGAAAAGAAAAAGAACCCCAAAGCAGGATTTAGGAGCCTGCTCAACTGCAAATTTAGATTCTGCAGGTTTGGGAAGTAGTTACAATTTGGCAATTTTAACAAGCTCCCAGTTGATACTGGTGAATAGTGATCACACATTGTATGGAAACGCTAGCCTGTGCCCGGGCTTATAGCATTTTATGGATAATATTAAGTAACACATGTACTATGCTGAGAATAGGAGATAAAGTTAATCATATTGTCCATAATTCACTGAAACATCTTTAAGTGCTTAAAATGGGCATATAAAACTTAAATTGTGCCCATGCCATGAAAGACAGCCCACCCTATCATTATTGATGATATTTTAATATCTATTAAAATATCTTGCAAACAGATGCCTAGCATAACTGTCATTTCACCCAGCCACTGATGGAAAGAGATGCAGTCTCTGAGCCAAACATTAGGCAGAGCTTAGGCGATCCTGTGGAAGAAGGGGAGGAAGGATTGGGGGAACAAGTGAGGTCAAGGGCTCCATAAGAAAACATACAAAATCAACTAACCTGGGCCCTCAGGGGTCCACAGAGACTGAGCTGCCAGAAAGCATGCATGAGGCAGACCTAGACCCTCTGCACATATGTAACAGCTGGGCAGCTCAGTTTTCATGCAGGATTCCTAACAACAGGAGCAGGAGCCCTTTTCCCATAACTAGGCTGCCTTGCCTAGCCACAATAGGAAAAGATGTCTTAGTCTTTGTGCAACTTGTTTATGCCAAGGTGGCTTGATATCCACGGAAGGCCTCTCCTTTTCTGAGGAGAAAGGGAGGAAGAGTGGATGGGGTGAGGGGAGGAGAGAGGAAGGAACTGGCAGGAGAGGAGGAAGGGGAAACTGTGATTGGGATGTAAAATAAATCATTAATTTTAGAAATTAAAACAAATAAGAAAAACTTAAATTGTGCCTAAAGACTCCAACTTTTCCACATTCTTGTCAGAGAGCTTTCTGATCATATTTTTATTAGTGCCATCTCCAAGTAAATGGGGTGATATGATTCTATCTCTTGTTTGCACCTCTCTAACATTTAATAATATAAAAATCTTGCATATGCTTTTGACCATATGTTTATACTTTCTAAAATATAATCTATATAGATATTTAGAAAACCAAGTCTGATACTGTTTATTCATTCATTCACTTGTAGATTCATCTAACAAATATTTGCTAGGTTGCTGTCATATGTCAGGAATATTGCTTCTACCACCAAATCACAATGTAATATGGTTTATAAGCTAATAAATTATCTACCATCTAGAAGCCAGGAATAGTGGTATAACACTCTGGAGACTGAGACATTAGGATTGTAAGTGTGAGGCCAGCCTGGGTTACATGATAGGTGAAAGAAAAGAAGGAAAGGAAGGGGGTAAGTCCTGAGTTCTTCTGCACAGCTTGTGAGCAAATGTGAACCAGTGTACTAGATTTACATCTTTTCCACAGAGAGAAATGGTCGTGAGTCCCAGGAGAAAGCATAACAAAGGTTTGACTTGTAGCCACGGGAACACTGCTGTCTGGTCAGAGATGAACTTGACTGATGGGTTTTCTGTGATAGTCTCTTCGCACTTAATCTCAGGCAAATATTAACGTGCAGAATTTATTGCAGTTGAGTTATGAAATTAAAAATGACCATCTGTGGCACACGTGTGTGGTATGTAAAACAGTAATACATTGTGGGCCAGTCTGACCTGAAACTAAGAGTATTAGGGTGATGAGAGGCTGCTGAACTCACTCACAGTAAGACAGAAAATTGAATCAGCCGGATACCTGCACTGTCCCCACTGCAGGTGACATTGCTTCCAATCCAATGCACAGAATGTATGAGATGTTTGTTGATAGTTTCTTCCTTCTAATTTATAACAGACTGTACTGTGTGCATCTGAAGACATAGTTTACTTAACCAGGACAGAATAGCTAATTAAAGAAAACACATTAGAGAAAAACATTTTTTAGTATCAGAGTCTGGAGAAGAAGGCTGAACTGAGGTTTCCAAGTAAATTGTCCAGTTCAAAGAAGAGACAAAGGTGCACATATTTGTGACAAAAGAAAAGAAAGGAAAAGAAAGAAAAGGAAAAGAAAAGAAAATGCACCAAATGTTTAGTCATTAGAACCATTCAAATATGATCATGAGTGTTTTCTTTATAATATACATATCAATTGTGAAATATATATATGGTCTTGCATAGTTTATAAGGAACTCTTAGAGAAAGGATGGAACCAGAGAGGAGCAGGAACCATGAGATAGATAAATTCACTATATGTTCTAAGTGTTTCTTCACACTGAACTGTCTGAATCAGAAGATGAAAAACAACACAATTAAAATAAGTTCTTGAAACATCATATACCAGCAAATCTCATGCTACTACCTCTTTGTGAGAGGCTTCAGTTTGTGATCCTACGACTGCGTTCAGTTAGTACAGTTAATTCACAGATGTTTGTACCAAGGTTACAATGGATTGGTGACTTTGTGGTTTGGTAACCTAAACTATCTAATGCCCAAACATCCCCAAATACCCTTTAAATTTTTCTATATGTGAAGGGCTCTAGTAGGCCAGAGCATGGCAAACATGGCCCTGACAGGCCTTGCTTGCCCTTCCCCCTTTCCCTTTGCCTTGCTACATTCCTAAAGCTAGCCACTAAGGTCTATTCCCTCATTTGGCCATTTCTTTCTCTTGGTGATGACCTCCAACAGCCAACTATCAAAGTATTGAAATCCAGCAATCAATAGGTGGGCCCTTTTGGCTCACCTATGTAACATGCCAATCAAAATTAACTAACTCATCCTAACACTGAACTTTCCTTTTTCTTTTATAAGCTGCTATTTGCCTGTGGGCCATGTCTGTCTCCTCTCTATCCAGAGACAGTATTTTCTCCATCCTGGGCAAATATCCCTTTGTCCTTCCCCTTGTTCCTTTTGACATTTTCCTCATCCTCTATGTCCTGTCTTTTTCTCCTATTCCCTGTCCTTTGTCCCTCTGGAGGAAATAAATCTCCTTTTCGCTGAGAAGCTGTTGTGTCCTACGCCAATGCCAGTTATTTTATTAGGAGGAAAATTATTAGAGTGGCAATCAGAACAGTGCCTCATTGCTGTCTGATGAGTGGCTTTAATATTCTCAAGTTCAGTGATCTTACCAGCCTGACAATGTCATGCAGAATGGAGGAGACAAACAGAGAAGAGAACAGAACAAATCTGTGTACACCATCTTGACAACGTTCATCTTCCAACTGTGACAGAAATCCAACTCAAACTGGAAAAGAAACATGCGTAGTTTGCTGGAGATATCAATGGTCAATTCAGTAAGACAAATAATTTATGCTTTTAAAAGAAAATAAAATATGGACCAAGATCACTTTGCCTCTAATGTGGACAGGTTATTGACAGAAGAGAGAGGGATAGTTAGTTTTGTGCTATGTAGCCAGAGAACTCACGGGAGATCAGCTGAACAGGAAAGTGGTAAAAACATGCTTGATTGTTTATTGATTCACTAAACAAGTAATGTGTTGAGTGACTATTATCCATAAATCATCTGGTGGAATGCATTCAACAATTATGACCTGCAAGACAGTCTGGATTTTTTTTTTTTTATGAAGAAGCTGTTCCACTTAAGTCAGCAATGCAAAACTGAAGTTGTAATGAGAGCCAAAAGTTATTCAAAGACCAGTGGAAATACCTCTAATAAGGATAAGCCAAGAAGTCACAGAATTGTGACGAATTTCCCTAGGTTACGATGAGCTATAAAGTATGTGCTCAAAGTCAGGGTTGGGGAGACTGAAGCAGTAGGATTGGGCCAGCACAGATGACACAGGAAACTGCACCAGGGAGGGCAATCTGAGGAAGGAAGCAAGAGGGAAAGAGAATGGGAGAGAAGGAGAGACAACCAAGCAAATATTTATCAGGGAACGAAGTGAAGCAGCCAAACAGTTACCTAAGAAAACAAAAGGAATGAAGACTGTAACAGGAAATCATGCAGGCTAGCAGAGACTAGGCTGTGGCAACAAGTAACTGGAACATCACATCTGTTTCTCCACATAGCTTTGTGAGCTGATATTGCTCCATAGAGCTCTGCCTCCTTTTCCTTTCTATAAGCAGCCTTGATATATGATACCGTCACTATCTTTAAGGACAAAAGCTGGAAGGTTAAAAACGAGTCGTCATATGACCTTAAAAAGTATCATGGGAAATGCTCTTCTACAAGATATACAGACTTTAGAAGGCTGAAATGCTTAGTGCGCAAACTAATGACATGTCTAATGTTGCTGAGTAGAGGGAAAGAAAACTGTTAAAAGAAGAAATCTATCTTTAGTCAACAGTGTACCTCTACATAGCTTAATATACAAGATGTTTACCCAAGAACTGTTTATTAAGTTTTAAATGGGAGGAGAATATAAATATTTAACAATAGTTCCTAGCTCACAAAGTATTTGCTGAATCTTTAGAAGGAAGTAACATATAAACAGTGAAGTCTGATCTGCCTACCCTCACCATCCAAGTCCCTGGCTCAGTCCTGGTTGCACATCCTGTGCATGACTCCTGTCTTCTCAATTTACTTAAGCCAACAGTGATACATCAAACCTCCAGGGCCTCACCTTGGGACCAGTCTAAGAAGGGTAGTTCTTTTTATATATATATTTTTTATTTTCTATATTTTTTGTTTACATTCCAAATGATTTCCCCTTTCCCAGATCCCCACCCCACCCCATATGTCCCATAAACCTTCTTCCCTCCATCCATTCTCCATTCACCTCCCTCCTTTTTTTCTCTGTCCTTATATTCCCCTCCAATGCTAGATCAATTCTTTCCAGGATCAGGACCCTCTCCATACTTCTTCATGGGAGTCATTTGTTATGCGATTTGTGCCTCGGGTATTCAGGACTTCTGGGCTAATCATTATTTGCAGATGACATGATAGTCTACTTAAGTGACCCAAAAACCTCCACCAGAGAACTCCTACAGCTGATAAACAACTTCAGCAAATTGGCTGGTTATAAAATCAACTCAAGTGAATCAGTTGCCTTCCTATACTCAAAGGATAAGCAGGCTGAGAAAGAAGTTAGGGAAATGACACCCTTCACAATAGCCACAAACAATATAAAGTATCTTGGTGTGACTCTAACCAAACAAGTGAAGATCTATATGACAAGAACTTCAGGTCTCTGAAGAAGGAAATCAAAGAAGACCTCAGAAAATGGAAAAATCTGCCATGCTCGTGGATCGGCAGGATTAATATAGTTAAAATGGCCATCTTGCCAAAAGCAATCTACAGATTCAATGCAATCCCCATCAAAATCCCAACTCAGTTCTTCACAGAGTTAGAAAAAGCAATTCTCAAATTCATCTGAAATAACAAGAAGGGTAGTTCTTGTCCCACAATAAAGAATATGGGGTTGTTTGCTGGTGTTGTTATTGTTGATATTGTTGTTGTTGTTTTGCAACCGATGGAAACCATTATTGAAAGGAGAACTAGTAAATAAGCAGAGACCAGCTGAGCATAGGGTAGCCAGACCTATCTGATTCTTCTACAGAATAATCCTTATACCTAATGTTCAGAGATTATTGTTTTGATGAGGCAGAAATATTTTAAGAGCCAGAGGATCAGTATGACTACTGCTAGATTGTGTCTTACATATAAGAAAGGAAAGTTCCCATCATGAAATCTCAACAATATGGCTGCCAAAGCAACACTGGACCCAACTGACTTCCAATTTGAATGGAGAAAAATGTTTACAAGGCTCTGCTCTGCAATGAAGATCTACGGATAATTAAGGACTGACCATAGAGGGAGCATCAATATCTCCAAAGCGTGAGCTCCCTAATCGGTGAACCAATGCCCAAAATACATACTCATCGGGGCGACACTAAATGAGCTTAACAGGTTGTATTTATGAATTTGTGTGTGTGTGTGTGTGTGTGTGTGTGTGTGAGCGAGAGAGAGAGAGAGAGAGAGAGAGAGAGAGAGAGAGAGAGAGAGAGAGAGAGCAAGAGAGAGAGAGAGAGAGAGTAAATAACAAAGCAAAAGGAGCCATCAATCTGAAAAAAAGAAAGCATGAACATAGACACTGGAGGAAGCAGATAATGATATAAATACAGTTGTGTATATAAAAATTTAAATAATAAGAAAAACTGCCGGCATAGTTTTCTCATAATTGTTACTTCACATCACTTGACCATTCTAAAGATTGTTTTCCCACTTCTGCAGTTCAGCTGTCTGTCTGATAAGACCAGGCTAAAGATTGTTGTCACCTTTTGGTGACACTAGCCTTGAGCAGCCTCACAGCTCAGGTTCTGGATCCACAGCAGTCCACCTAGAGCCAATGAGCTAGCAAGTGGCCTGCTTGCAGGACCCAAGTATGGTTCACAGGGAAAGTCTAGAGTCCACACAAACACCCAACCTCATCAAACAATAATGAAGTCATGAGAATCTGCACTCCTTCCTCCTTTTGACATCCTTCTGGCCATGCTCTTAGAGAAACCATAAATTCCAGAAAGAAATGGGAGTCATGCAACAAAAATGACACTGATGTCACTGGTGTCACAGCAAGACTGCAGGAAGCCTTGAAAACAGGCTTCCTGATTCTCCTTCATAACTGAACATTTAGAAACTTTTCTGACTTCTCAGGAAAACACTTGGCACAACGACATTCACCATCTTTCAGCTTCCAAAAACAATAACAACAATCTGTTTGACTGGACTTTACAAACACTGGCAAACTCTGGCCTGAACTACACCTGGATGCCTTGACATATCTGACATAACTGGGTTACCCCAAACTGAGTGTATGAGAAGTCAGGAAGGCTGTCAGTGAACGAAGAGCCCTGTGTGCCTTGCAAAGCTTGCTAGAAATAAATTTGTTTTTTTTTTTTATTCTAAGAGGAAAAGATTAAAGGATGAGAAACGAGTCTCCTTAGAAAGTCTGAGAGTCAACATTTTGCTTATTAGAATTCCCATTTATAAAGGCCCACCCCTGGGGCTCTCCCTGGCTTCCATGTTCATTTACATGACATTTCACAGCACTTTAGACTCCAAGAGAATGTCTTGAACATATACAATTTTATGATCAAAAATATTTGTTTTGCCTTTTTCCATTAATTAATTAATTTACTCTCTTTACATCCCCACATCCTCCCAAGCCCCTCCTCACTTAGCCTCACCCCATACCCTTTCCCTCCTCTGAAAATGGGAGGTTCCCTTGGCTATCTCCCTACCCAGGCACATCAAATCACTATAGGACTAGGCATACCCTCTACCATTGAGGCAGGATAAGGCAGCCCGGTTAGGGGAAAAGGATCCAAAGACAAGCAACAGAGTCAGGGACAGCCCCTGCTCTAATTGTTGGGAACTCACATAAAGACTAAGTTTCACATCTGCTACATATGTATGGGAGAGCTAGGTCCAGCCCAGTAACCTCTTTGAACCACCAGCTTCAGTCTCTGAGAGCCCCCAAGGGTCCAGGGTAGTTAACTCCTTTGGTTTTTCTGTAGAGTCCCTATCTCCTTCTGGTCTCTCAATCTTTCCTCCAACTCTCACACAAGGCCCCGGAAACTCCATCTAAGATCAGCTGTGGATCTCTGCATCTGTTTCCATTGGCTGCATGGTGGAGCTTCTCAGAGAACAGTTATGCTAGGATCCTGTTTGCAAGCATAACAGATTATCATTAATAGTGTCAGGGATATTCTTGCGCATGAGATGGGTCTCAATTTTGGCCAGTCATTGGTTGGCCAATCCCTCAGTCTTTGCTCCATTTTTGTCCCTGCACATCTTGTAGGCAGGACACATTTTAGTTCAAAGATTTTGTGCATAGATTGGTGCTCTTATCCCTCCCCTGGGATTCCTGACTGGCAATTAGAGGTGGTCAGTTCAGGCTCCACATCCCCATCTCTTAGGAGTCTCAACGAGAGTCACCCTATAGAGTCTCTGGGGAGATTCCCCATTGTCCCAGGTATCTGACAGGTAATAGAGCTGTCAACCCCATCTGCCCACTGCTGGTTTTCTTTCTCCCTAACTCTTCCTACACCTGATCACTTCACTTATTTCCCTCCCATCCTTCTCCCACCTAGTTCCCTCCTTCCATCTACCTCTGATATCCAGTGTATTCTCCCTTCTGAGTAAGACTTAAGCATCCTCCCTTGGGACCTCCTTGTTATTTGGCTTCTTTGGGTCTATGGGTTATAATGTGGAGATTCTGTACTCTGTGTCTAATATCCACTTATAAGTGAGCACATACCATTCATGTCCTTTGGGGTCTGGATTACCTCACTCAAGATGATATTTTCTAGATCCATACATTTGCCTGCAAAACTCATGGTAACCTTATCTTTTAATAGCTGAATAGTATTGGAAATAACTCAGATATCCCTTAACTGAAAAATGGATAAAGAAAATGTGGTTTAAAAGAATTTTCACCTGAAGAAATTCAGATGGCTGAGAAGCTCCTTAAGAAATGTTCAACATCATTAGTCATTAGGGAAATGCAAATCAAAACAACCCTGAGATTTTACCTTACACCAATTAGAATGGCTAAGGTTAAAAACTCAGGAGACAGCAGGTGTTGGTGAGGATGTGGAGAAAGAGGAACACTCCTCCACTGCTGGTGGGATTGCAAGATGGTACAACCACTCTGGAAATCAGTCTGGCGGTTCCTCAGAAAACTGAGTGTGAAACTTCCAGAGGACCCTGCTATACCACTCCTGGGCATGTACCCAGAGGATTCCCTGGCATGCAATAAGGACACATGCTCCACTATGTTCATAGCAGCTTTATTTATAATAGCCAGAAGCTGGAAAGAACCCAGATGTTCCTCAATGGAGGAATGGATACAGAAAATGTGGTATATTTACACAATGGAATACTACTCAGCAATTAAAAACAATGAATTCATGAAGTTTGTATGCAAATAGTTGGAACTGGAAAATATCATCCTAAGTGAGGTAACCCAATCACAAAAGAATATACATGAAATGCAATCACTGATAAGTGAATATTAACTAGCCCAGAAGCTATGAATACCCAAGACACAAGTAGCATGTCAAATGACTCCCATGAAGAAGTAAGGAGAGGGCTCTGATCCTGGAAAGGCCTGATCCAGCATTGTAGGGGAGTACCAGGACAGAGAAAAAAGGAGGGAGGTGATTGGAGAATGGGTGTAGAGAAGGCTTATGGGACATATGGGGTGAGGGGAACTGGGAAAGGGGAAAGCGTTTAGAATGTAAACAAAGAATTTAGAAAATAAAAAAAGAAAATGTGGTTTATTTAAACAATGAAATACTACTCAGCTATTAATTCTGGCTTTTAATTAAACTATAAATGGGTCTAATGAATTGAAGTGATATCTGAAAAAATTAAATTAAAATATAAGAACAGTGCTAGAAAGGTATCTATGAGGGTAGGTGCCTGTTTGACAAACATGTGGTCCTGGGTTCAGATTCTCAGTGTCCATTTAAAAAAACTAAATGAGCCACACACATCTGTAATGCCAGCACTTTGGCACTGAGATAGGACTGTGAATGGGATCTCTGGGGCTTGCTGCTGCAAGATTTTTCTGAATAAAAGGTGGGTAAGCCCCAGAGTCAGGGCAAAACCCTATCTGAAGGGGATATGCCAAAGAGGACATCCAATATCTGCATCTGGTCTCTATATGCATGAGTATATGGCTGCCTACACACAAATATGTATATGTATGTCTGCAAAATAAGAAATAAGAAAACATAACGGTTATTCATCAGATAGTTGATTATGTTCTTCAGTTAAAAGCTTTTATTGGTACAGTGCCTCGAAGACCTTTAATTAGTCCTACATCGGGAACGCAATGGCCAGGAATTCTGTACAATATTCTGCAATGGCTTCTTGGAAGCATTAATCAACTTGAACAGAAATGACACTTGGAGTCAATGGGGAGTCACAATGGAAACAGCAGCTTGTCAAGGAAACGGGAAAAACTGAAACCTGATTAGTTCAGAGAAGCACTTAATAGCTATTATAGTGTGGATCATGTGCTAAAAGCTGATCATCCCCTTGTGATGTTACTTGAGGTACTGGACCTTTAAGGCAGTAAGGCCTAGTGGCAGGAAGTTGAATCATTAGGGGTGAACCCTAGAAGGGCTTTGGAACCCAGGCTTTCAGTTCTCTTGCTTCCTAGTCACCATGAGGTCAACAACTGTCTTTTATGACCTGCCTCTGTCATGAGAAAAACAACTTATGGGAAGTCACAGCCCGAGTGAACATTTCAGACAGGAACTGCAATGAGAATGGAGAGAGGGTAGTTACCTTTAAAGGACCCAGCAGGACACACCAGGCTGTGTCAGAGACCATACACTACCATGAATCAGAAAGAAAGGCTAAAAGCCAGTCACCATAGCAGAAACAGCAAAGGCAAAGGTTCTCAACATTAGGTCTTGACCCTTTAAGGACTCAAATGACTCTTTCATAGGCATTGCTTATGGAATATCCTATGAGATATATATACTTTACAATTCATAACACTAGCAAATTATAGTTATGAAATAGCAATAAAGGTAATTCTATGGTTGGAGGTCAGCACAACATGACAAAGCTTATTAAGGGGCCGCAGCATTAGGAAGGTTGAAAATCACTGAGCAAAGATAAGGGTAGAGCCATCATCAGAAGAATCCAAAGAACATCCAACATCCAATAGAAAATGAGAATGATAAATGGTCCTGCACTGGGGCATTTAGAATGTCTTAGACATAAGAGTAACTACACTGAGCTCATTCTTGTCATCTAGTGATTGCTGGGACAAAGGTTCTATCAGCAGCTTGGGTCTCTGTCTGAAGCTGCATAATTCCCTATACCAGGAATGTATAACATCCCAAGACTCTCAAACCAAGCTTAGTGAGGAAATTTTTTTCTTTTTCTTTCTTCCTTTTTCATTTTTGGGGGATTTTCAGTATCTATGTATACTCAACAAATTGTATAGAAACCCTGAAATATCTGTACTAGTCAAGTGAATGCCTGTCTCACTACATGCCCACTGCAGCTGAGTGTCCCAGAGTTATCACCCGGCCTACTCCAGAGCCTCACATATACAGACAGATTCATGGCGTTCAACATCTTCAAAGATTAAGAACCTTCATTTTATAATTTATACACCATACGCCACACGCTTATGTCAAATTGAAATGTTTTTATGTCACAGGTCATAAAATCTCTCTATCATCCAGTAAAATTTACAAAATCAGGTGTCTACATTTGAGAACATTAAAGGTGGTATCTGTGATAGAATTTTTGTTGTTGTGTTTTTATTTCCAAACATTTACTGAACCTTTCCTTGGTAGATTAAGAATCTTTTATTTTTGCAATAACTTGTCCCAAGGGAACAGAATAAAAGTTTTCATAAATAGAACACAAGTATTTCTTAAATAATAATGTGTGATAATTATACTATAATGAAAGTTTTATGTGTATTATGTTGGGGGGGGGACTCAATCTCCTGCCTCAGCTCCCTGAGGGCTGGATTTGGGGATGACAGGTGCATGCCATTTTGCCCAAATCACAAGAAGTCTAGCTCTTACGAGGAGCATTTGCTAAGATAGCGCTTGGGCGACAGAGCAGGTGCCCATGATGCTATAGGCTCATTCTGCATCATCTCCTAAAGCAACTGTCTGTCATGTGGTAATAGATGTATGCATAACTAAAATGGTTGACATGAGATGACTCGCACTCTGGTGATTAATGATACCATGCATATTTTAGATTTAAAACATTAGTTTATAGAAATTTTGGAAAACGTTCCTTTTCTATTACTGGTACTTTTTTTTAGATATAACTCAATCACCATAACATTCTTTCTTTTGAAAAAGATTTCCGGTTTCCAATGAATTACTTGCTTGTGTAATGTCTAGAAATTTTGGACATCCATTCCATCAAAATTGGAATCTATGTATCTATTGAGGCATCTGACTCACTTGCAAAAGCAGGATTATAAGGAAAGGATCAACAAGCTTCTGAACATGCATCATCTGGGCTAACCACCTCTCCAATGTGCATCCACACCCCTGAGCTAGAAGCCCAACAACTTGGATACAATCGTGTTCGGAGTTAACTGATGATACCTAAAGAGACTGTATGTCCTTGTTGTGTTTGCCTGCTCAAGTAGAGTTCTCAGCCAACTGCCAGCAAAACCTAAGACCAGGTGACAGAGCCACCTAGAATATCCAACTCAGTGAGACCTTGACAGGCCTTAAGTGCAAGATGGCAGACACTTTAAGTGGGAATTTCCCAGACAACCTCTCCGAATTCCTGACCTTTTAAAGTATGAGCAAAATAATATTGTTTTAACAGCATACATTTTGGACATTTTGTTATTCAGGGTGGATAACTGAGATATTGTCTGATTCATGTCTCACTGTGAGATGAACTTTTTTGTTCTTCTCTAGCTCAGGGATGGGAAAGCACATTGGAGAGGCTGTTAGTCCATATGATGTAGCCTCAGAAGCATGTTGATCCTTTCCTTATAATGCTGTTTTTGAAAGGGCAAAACCAGAACAGGGAAGTGGGAAGGGGTGGATGGGAGAAAAGGGGGAGAGAAGAGGGCTTATGAGACTTTTGGGGAGTGGGGGGCCAGAAAAGGAGAAATCATTTGAAATGTAAATAAAAAATATATCGAATAAAAAATAACAAACATTTTAAAATCAATTGTAAAAAAGTCATTTGCAGCATCATATTTCTTATATTGTTGTGGGTTTCTTAAGTGGATCCATGTTATTAATGAGGAATCGGCTCATTCATAAAAATAAAATGCTGTTCTTGATATGAGGATTATAAACATACCCTAAGTCATCATGTTTGGCAAGAATGTATTGACTTGAGCACAACATCCTCTGTAGTCTTGGGCATTTGAATATTTACTTCCCAGTTGTTTGTGCTGTTTGGAGAGGCTTAGGAGGTGTGCCGTGGCATGCCTTAAGTATGTCTTAAGAGAGGTATGTATTGAGAGATGGGCTTTGATGTTTAAAAACTTGAGGCATTTCCAGTTTGCTCTCTCTGCTTTGTGTTTAGGGTTCAAGACATAAGGTCTTAACTGCCAGCATCAGCTGCTGACCTCGACTCTGTCGTCATGGTCTCATTCCTCTAGAGCTCTCAGTCAAATTACTTACATTTTGTAATTTTCCTTGACCCTACTATTTTATTATAACTATGGAAAAGCAAGTAATACATCAAATAAACATGAAGTTTGATATCTTGTAAATGTACATATAAAATTTCATTCTGTCCCAGTGGATAATTCCATAGCTATACTCATATGAGATGCATCAGATAGGCTCAGTGGATTAAAAAGACAATTAAATAATTAAAAAAAAAAGAAAGTGAGTCACATGCCCAAATAGATGCATAGAGAACTTTTATACGCTAAAAAAAAAAAATCTCCTGAAATCATGCTAGTGTGTGCACATGTGTGGATGCACATGTACACGGTCATACCACACACATACACACACACACACACACACACACACACACACACACACACACTCACAAAAGGCTAAATATGCTATTGGTGTTCTTCATGTCGGACTAAATTTCGCCATCTCTGCCTTCAATTCAACATTCTAGCTAGTATCATCTGGCTCTTAAACAGAGAGCAGCCCTCTGCAAATTCATCCCTGTTCTTTTCTCAGGAAAAAGACCCCGTGCTCCCAATTTTATACAAGAGATGATATTGGGAACTCAGTGTTCCTTCCTCTTAGTGTACTCTAGACAGAGCAGGGCTAATGCACAGTACAAGGGATTTACAGAGTCATTCTTGAGGCCGTTTCTCTAGCACAGGATTTAGTTATTCTGTCTTTTCAATCGCCTCCATTGTGCTAGATGCAATATTTCATAAATGCAACCTAAGACTGTGCTAGGTTACTTTTCTAACAACCACATGATGCTATTGGCTAATGTTATGGCTGTCATCAGATGGAAATCCCAGAGTTTTGCCATCTGTGCCGTGGCCAAGCCAGCTCATTCTCATGCAGCTGACTTCTGAACCTAAACAGAACCTGAAACTTGGTTCTGTTTTATGTCATTTCATTAGTCTCTGCCCAGTGTGTCTCTGGTAGTTGAGATCATCTTTATTCTTAGGTTTGTCACTGAAAGATTTTTCTGTTGTTTGCTTTCTACATTTTATTTTTTGTGTGCTTCATACATGATCGTTGCCTCTATATCACTCTCCCCATCTTCCTCCTCTGTAACTCTGCCCTTCCAAACTGATGACATCTTTATTATACTATTGGCATGTTATTGTTACACATATATGTATGGATATACATATATCCTATTGAGTCTACTTAGCATTGCTCATAAGCAAATATATATAGAGAGAACTGCTGGAGGTTAGACAACATATACCAGAGCTTATCCTTCAAGAAAACTTATTCTCCCTCTTTTAGCAGCCTACAGCTCTTCATCAAGATGGTGAAACTTTACAGAATTTCCCACACTTGTCTTGTTTAGGTGACCATATTGTTGTGATTTCATGGGTGTGTTTTTCCTTTCCTGTCTAGGGCACTTATCTCCAGGGGTAAATCCTAGTTTTCTAATTCTTACAATACTCCTGCACTCTTCTCTTCTTGCATGATGTTCCTGGACTCTTAGCTATAGGCATTACATAGAGGATATACCAACTTGGTCTGAGGTACTCCATGTCCAGTTATTCTGTTCATTTAACCAAGTACAGCTCTCTTTTATACTCTCCATTACATAAGGAAGCTTCTCTGATGATGGATGAAGGTTACACTTACCTGTGGGTATAAGCTTACATATTTAGATTCAATTAAAACTCATATTGGTTTAGGAAATGACATTAGTAGGTTCTCATCTAGAGTCCATGGCCTCTTTAGTAAAGGGTACTTGGCTAGATTTATAGTACCAGGCATGAATTCTCTTCCCCCACCCCCCAGACTTGACTCAAGTCCAGTTAAGCACATGTTAGTTACTCCCAAGATAAAAGTGCGACCATTGAACCATTGATGCCATATTGATTGACTGGCCATGGTGGCCCACAGGCTTGTTGACTTGCACACCACTTCTAGATACTCTGAGAGCCAGTTCTCATGGAGCAGATTTCAAGATTAATTCCAGCTACATTCTTCCAAGTCCTGTGTCTAAGTGTATGGTGTCTTCAGCAATGGGCAAGTTTATATTCAAGAAGGCAACTCAGGGGAAGAGTAATTGGTCATATTGATTTGAGATAGTCTTATATTCCCTAACCAACAACTTAAGGGAAACTTTCCCATGTCTGGCACTGGGATTTTTCTTTGATAGTTCATGGTTCTTGGGAGAATACCACCACCACCTAATTCCATAAACACATGCACATGCATGTATGCATGCACATGTGCACTCACATGGACAAACACACGAGAATGCATATCTATACATAGATATGTAAGATTACACAATAATAATGTCTCTGTGGCTTTTTCAAGCATTTTTCCTTGCTTACCTCTCATCCCTCTTTCTCACTTAGGGTTCTGTGAATCTCATCTATGCACTTTCACCTCTAAGGTTCTACTAGCCCAATCCCATTAGAACACCACAGCGTTCCTTACCAATAAGCAGTAAGCAGGGGTTTAAGGCCCCAAGCATAAACAGCCTCATTGTTCCATCCAATTAGCATGAACTTCATGCCAAAATGTTGACAGACACAGATAAAATTAAAAGAAGCATGGTATCTATAGAATGTTCTAAAGTTTATAACAAAATAACAAAGCACATAAATTTAACAGAATTTATTTGGAGATAAGCCAATTCCTAAAATATGTAAATTATCTCCCAACAATCTTCCAAGGGCTTTAAATCACATACATAATAATAAATTCTAAAATATTGCAATATTTTCTTACATAAGAAATAGACAACCACTGTATGTGTCTTCAAACAAAAATTATCACTTTTAATACATACAATAAAATAATCTTTATTGTATGATTTTTAAAATAGCATAAAATAATAATGAAAGCTCCCTCAAAAACACTAACTAATCCCTATTGTAATGTTTCACTACTATCTTGAAAGGTCACACACCATTTTTGTAGGTCAGACCTCAACTACAAATTTTGTTTTCTGGTATTTCTTAAAACCTCAAATGTAACCATTCTACTAGTTATAATAAATAATATATAATTAATGAGTAAAAAGACATGAGTTATTACATTATTTTGTTTTATTTTCTTCTTATCTAAAACCTCTCTGTAGAATTCATTATTTGGTCATTCTTTTTGAAGTTTGCTGTTTATTCCAGCTTGTATGTGTAGACGTGTGCGCCTCTCTTGATGATGTTTTCACAGTACCTACAACAGAGCCCAGGGCTTGTAACAACTCTAGAGAGATGTTGAGTGCAGTACAGGATTTCTTCCTTTTTATTTTTCAGTTACGCTTATCTGTACTTAATTGTGGGTAGCGTTGTAACTAAGTACATTGTACAGTGTGTAATGATCTAATAAGGATAATGACCATCTCTCTGCCTCCTAAAGTAGGATCATTTCTATGTGTTGTAAACCTTGCTTCCTAGTTATCTCGCAATGTATAATTAACTGTTCTCGGCCACATCTGGTCTGTGTTACTATGTAACAGAATGAGGTTATCATCCTTTTTATTTTGGTTTTGTTTTGTTTTGTTTATTTGTTTCTGTGATAGCTGCATGAGAACCAGGTATTTGAAAAACTTCTCAGGCCATCCTAGCATGTAGTCTTATATTCCCCTAACCAACAACTTAAGGGAAACATTCACATGTCTGGCACTGGGAGTTTTCTTTGATAGTTAAAAGTTTTCAAAGTTAAGACTTTGATAGTTAAAAGTCACTAATTCAAGGATGACCAGACATGTTTGCATATTCTTTACTGGCTTTTCTTCCTTGGCCATCTCCTAAGAAGACTGTCAACCTTACCTCCAATTGAGACAGCCCCTTGCACACTTTAGTGTTCAGTGAACATCTTTAAGCATTATTATTTGCTTCATTGTGAATTGTAATCTGTCTTTCCAAGAGATTGTATGTTTATGGATAAAATAAAGCTTGTTTTCCTCCTTTCTTTCTGTAGAAAACCTCAGGACCACCCCAGGCTCACCTGTGAGTCAATTCAGTTGCATACACAGGAGGTCAGCCACTTCCTTTTCCTGCTATTTCTGTCCATCCTCAGTCCAGCTCTTTAAAGCAAAAGACACATGTCATTGTTATCTCTGTGTTATTCCCCAAATTACGCAGTACTCTTCCATAAGCATGATTGCCAAAATGTAAAATGAGTAAAATGAATTGACCATGCCACAACTAGAAAGAGCAACAGGCTTGGACACGGCCCCCAAAGGATAGGCATCAGTTGCACTTGGAGACCAGGCAGAGAAGTTTAAATCTATCTTGGGCTCCTTACTGCAGTAAGGTACTTTATCTTCTCAGCCTCTAGGAAGCAAGCCATTTCTCCAAAGGGAAAATTAATTTTCACCAGAAACAACGAGTGTAATCTAACATGAGCAAGCAATCTCCTTCTGTTTATAATGACCCTGGCCCTTCCTCTTGTGAAAAGCAAATGAATAAACACGCACAGCATGGGGTGTCAATGCACATCTGACCCCTAGGAGACTTGGCGGATGTTCAGAAGCCACCACAGCAGTAGAAAAAGAGTCCTTTCTTAGCCATCTGGACTGATGCTTTCAGATCCTTCCATTTCTGCTCCTATAGGAAGGGGTGGGGCGTTTGATTTATTCACATTGGCAGAGAAACTCTATAGCTCAGCTCCGTGGGCACTGAAAGGAAAGAAAGCTCTGCATGTCATCAGTGGCCAACAGCAAACAAGCACAGGAGTTACCTGGGGGTCTTGTCAAATGCAAATTCTGAGCTTTGTGTGGGAACAGAGATGCTGCATCTCTAACAGGCTCCCAGTCGATGCTCCTGTTGCCAGTCCACAGGGCCTTCTCTGAGTATCCAGGAAGCAGACACGTATAGGAAAATAAGAATGACCGCCAAGCACTTTTCATCTCTGCCCTTTAATCTTGTGCTTATTTGCAGGACTAAATTAGGTTTCTTCAATAGTTTATAATAATCAGAGAAGTCTATTGTTCTTAGGCTTTCCGTCTCATTTGATTTTTTGTGATGGAAAAGCCTCTAAACTATTTTAGATTACAAGGTGGTTTTTTGGAGGGGGGAAAAATACTGAAAGGAAAAAAATTTGTAACATAATAAGATGTATTTTATTTTAAGCAAGGTGTGTGTGTGCGCGCGCACGCCCACGTGTGTGTGTGTGTGTGTGTGTGTGTGTGTGTGTGTGTGTGTGTCTGTCTGTCTGTCTGTCTGTCTGTCTGTCTTTGGTGAGTTACATCAGCCTCAGTTTCTAAACACCACAAAATATAATTAAATTTACTGTAGCAACCAGACTAAATATTACTCAAATAAGTAGTCTTCTAGAATTGTGATAAAACACACAGGACATAATGCTTGCAATAGTTAAATGATTCAAGCCTGGTGGGAATTGTGTTTATATGTTAGTTGGTAGTTTGCTGAGCTATGATTCTTCAATTAACTCTACTATTCAAGTCTGTGGCACACAAAGAATCAAATATGTTCATATGAATATGTCTGGGGTGTGAACTTCTACCTGTAGTCTAATTAGCTATATAGGCGTACTAGATTTACCCTCAAAGTTCTATTTTTCCAGAGCATGCTTGGCAAGGTAAGTATTTGAAATTCTCACCTGTCATTTAAACACCAATGGAAGGGGAACTTCCTGCCTACCATGAGGTGACATGCACTTAAGGAAAAAATCACTGAGATACCTTGAATAGTAGTTTTCCTGGGTTAGTAACAATACAATAAGTAAGGTCATTTATTTTGTTGATTATAATTGTAAAAACATTTATCCATTGAAAGAAAAGAAACAAAATACTGAAAATTATTAATAGGATACAAAATATCTACAAAGGAATTCTTAAAATCTTTTTCATCACTATCAAAAATTAGTTTTTCAAAATTAAAATTTTATTACAAAATTCATTTAGGTACATAAAATGGACCAACTTTCTATGAATCGCTATCAAACAAGCTATGCTATTCTTTCTAAATTGTTATTTATTAATATTATTTCATGTGTCTTGCCTGTATACTATCTATGTACCACATATGAGCTTGGTGCCTGAGGAGGCCAGAGTACAAAATCAGATCCTTTGCAACTAGAGTTACAGAATGTTGTGAGCAGCTTTGTGGGTGCTGGGAATTGAATCCAGGTCTTCTGAAAGTGCAGACAGTTCTCTCAACCACTAAGACATCTCTCCAGCTCCTGATTCTTATTTTTTTTAAAGTGTGTTATATTAGTTTTGCATAATATTTAAAGCTATCATTTATTTAGTTAATTCACATTTGTATACAAAGAAAATACATTCACAAGTTTTTTGTGAAAGTGATTTGTAGTCCTAGAGTCTGGATCACTGATTAAGAGCACATGCTTTTCCAATGAACCTGAGTTTAGTTTCAAGAGATAGAAGAAGAAAATAACAGAGGCAGAGGAATCGTAGGGGTGATGGAAAATGTAAAACAGGACTCTTTCCTTTGCCTTCCTGGTATCAACCAATAAACCATACACTATTTCCAAACCACATCTAGCCCAGAATAAATAAGTTTAAAGAATGCCATCCCAATTCATTTGCCCAAAGTTCAAAGTGCTGACTCCTTCCCAGGAGTCACCATCACCACAATCTTTACCTTGGAAGTGACATCTGGAGTGGTTATGCCAATGGCTTCATAGAGCTTATGTTGAAATTTTTGTCTAACTCCATGGTAACCATGACAAAGTTGATTTCAGTACTTACCATTATAATGAACATAAAGAACTCCTGACATAATTGTTTGCCAACAAAAATGAAGTTGCCTAAGTTAGTGTCTATTGTTCTGTTGGATCCTGGAAACCTATCGTAAGGAACAAAAATTCAGAAGCTATGTCTTCAATTACACTCTGGAAATACACTACAGTCTAAGAGGGTGGTTTCCATTTGCCTGGAAATTAAAAGATGTAGATTCTTTTCCTGTTTGGTCACCCACTTTTTTTGAGTTTGAACAAAATAATCAAACTTTTCAAACCTTAATTTAGTCTATGAATGTAATCTACACTGTTTTGTATCAGCATCTCTTTGTTTTCATCAAAACAATATATAAATTATTAACTTGAAATTTTCAGTAAATGTAAACCCTGTGTCCCTCCTCATTTATCCAAAGTCTTTGTCTGACAATCATTTTTCATTTTTTGTTTTTTGTTTTTTCTTGTCCCAAAAGCTTCTGGGAAATTTCTGCTAGCCGTGCTGAATCATTAGTGAAGCAACAAACTATACATTCTGGGCAAAGCAAATTTGCACAGTCCATGACATCACAGATTATTTGTAAGCCAGCAATGTTTACTGACAGACTGATAGAGACAAAACTGTACCCAGCATTGATTGATTTCAGCACCCTGAAGAAAGGCTACTGAGGGCCTTCCTTCAAGCTTTCAGGTAATGCGATTTTGATAATGCACATTTGAGATGTGCACGATCATCATAATGACACAGAGGAGCCAACCTTCTAAGTCTTGTTCAACACAAAAGTAAGCATTTGAAAGAATACAAAAGGGCGCCTGATAAGAATGGTAGGCAGCCTTATATCAATGGAGACTTAACCTTGAAAACCTACCTCCAGCAGTACCCATTGACCTTTGAGGAAGGTCTAAAAGCACAGAAGCTCCAGAACAAGGAAGGATAAACTAGAACTATCATTAGCTCCTCTGTCACTCTATACTCACTGCATCTATCAAGACTTGAGTTCCCATGTGTCTGTCACTGTTAAGTGTGAAGATATGACCTCACCCCAGAAAGAAGGAAATGGAGTTCACTGGCTGGAATTGACAGCTCTTCAGTACAAAGAGTCTATATTTCAAACTTCCCTAAATAGTTGAAGGAATGAGTAGTCTCATATAGAACTCCTTATGAAATGGAGTTTACTGGCTGGGGTTGACAGCTCTTCCATACAGTAAGTCTATATTTCAAGTGTCTCTAGTGAAAGGATGCCAGGTCTCATATAGAACTTCTTATGACCACGTTTTCTCTAGGATCACTATATGACCAAGCTCTTTATTGTTTTTACTTTCTTGCTGTCTTTTCCTCCTAATTACTGTCCTTATTTTCCCCCTTGTATTAAAGATAATTGATGATATAGCCTCAGTTTTTAATTATAGTTTGAACTAGATAAATGTTTGAAAACCAGTCTAAAAGAGAAGAGTGATTAACTGACCTGGTAGGACAGTCCAGCTAGTAAAAAGAGAAGTGGACTCGGTGATATAAGACTAGAAACTCAAGTTGAATGCAGACCAGGAATATTTGCAATTGTGGATGATGATGAAACAGTTAGGATTTCTTCCAAGTTAATGAAATGCATTGAATTTTAAAATGATTGTGCATACTATATGTACTCAGATATGAAGGAGTCATACCGTAAGTTCTGTTGGATTTTGTAGTTGAGTTTTATACTTCACACCTTTCTGTTACTTTGAGAAGCACTTGAGACTTATCAACTTGTAAGGAGAAACAGTTTGTTTGGGCTCATAGGTTTTAGGTGGTGGGAGAGGGGTCTTTGTTAAGGAGACATATCCTGATATACAATGCCATATAGTGAAATTACTCACCTCACAGCCAGGAAGCAATATATAAGAAAAAAATATTATTACACAGTGCCCTGTAAGGACTTTCTCCCAGTAACCTAAAGACCCGGCACCAACAACGGGCATTTCCTGTTGAATTTTCTACTACTTCCCAATAGCACCAAAGCAGAGGACTAAACTAGCACAGACACTGGGGATACCTAAGATCCAAACTAGAACAAACCTCTAAGAACTTGGTATTCATTTCCAGTGCACAGAGGTAAGGCTCCAACAGGGAAATGATCAAGGTTTACTCAAATAAAGATGGCTGAAAGGAGGTGGAGTATCAGAGCTTTTCAATTCACCCAGAACCTCTCCTCAGGGGTAGAGTTTGGCTTTTCTATGACCAGCAAGTCAACATTGGCAATAGCTCAGCCACTAAAGCAATCTCCAGTAAGCTACTGAAACCACAGAGGACTTTGAAACACAGCGTCTGGGTTTCAGTGTTATTCCCAAGAAATGTCCATAGTCTTCCCCTAACACTTCTCTCCATGAGGAATGGAAACAAGGAAGAAGTGGAAACCCTAGCTGAGTCACAGCATCTGGTGAGTACTTTTCTGTTGTCAAAGGACCTGAGAAAGGAACAAGAGTGGTGCTGGCTTCTGAGAGAAGCTTTTCCTGAAGAAAGGTAAATGAGCCTCAGATTTCTAACTCAGGCTGAATATGTCTATGAGAAGGAAGGAAAGGGAGTCTGTGCTCACATAGGCAGGTGTTTTCGAAGCAGAGAGCATGCCCAGGACCACACAGCTTCAAGAGCGATGATGGGTTTGGGTTCCCCTAAATGAAATGTTCAGCGATGCTGTTTGGCCCTCCAAGCCTTGATCAGAGCTTAGGTTCCCTCCCTTGCCTCTTGCTTTAGTTCAGTGTTTTGCTTGACTCTGAGTCATAAGCTCTTTAAGCTGGCAGGAAACCCAGAATTGGGCTGGCAGCTCCCTCTCCCCCAAGCAGAGGGAGTGTCTTGGCTGACACCTAAGCAACCTTTTCCATCTCAGACATGTAACAGAACCAATGAACATTAGCAGAACGGAGGCTGGGCTGCATTCACAGAGTAGGGGAAAAGAGAAGCCATCCTGGAGAAATGCATTAGCTCAAGCTATGGTTTAGGAAAAATAGTTCATGGGATTACCTCAGCCATCCACTAAATCCTTTAAATGGTTTGTACTATCCACCACAACCATCTCTGGTCAAACTTCCAGCCTATCCACACAGGTTGCTTCTATTCTCCTTCCAGTGTCCTCTGGACACTTTTCCTAGTGATATCTATCTTTATTTTATTGTCTTCTAAAATACAGCTACTCGAAATACAGAAGTGAAGTACCCATGCTCAGGGTCCTCCCTACTCAGAGTTTCCTTCTGAACAGATCGGGGAAGGCTTCTTTGCACCAAAACCAGTAGAAATTCCACTTGACTTTGTTAAGGATGGGGAAGATATGACCAGAGAGAGGACAAAATTATCAGTCGTTGACACCCAGTCAGTTGTCAAATTAACTCTAGCAAGGAACAAGCATACCAGCAAAGAAGGAATCAGACTTTGGAAAGGAAAGTTTGGCATGTAAATGTTATTCACTGATTGCTACAATGTGGGTGACCCTGCGGTTCAGGGGAAGGGAATGTGGGGTCTGAACACCTGCATAGAGAAAATCTGCCAAAACACTGAGTGTTGAAAATCATGGCAGAATCTTGGAATCAGTCCTGACCTCCTTCATAGATTTTCCTTTAACCAACCTGGTACTCAAGTTTAGGACTACGACTTGGCACGTTCTCTACATATAGACCTCAACAGAAAATGTCCATCTCACCTGAACCCATCCCTACACTCCACAGTGCCCCTCTCAGCTCTCTCTTGGAGAAAACCTCCTGCCATCATTTTCCTCTGGCTGGCTCTCGGCCATCCTCATCCTTGGCTCCTTAGTTTCAATTCTCTCCCACAGCACCACTTCTCACCCAGGGCCCTAGCCTGGTTTTGATCGAATGTTTCTCTGTTTTGATTGTTTGTGCCATCACACAGTGCCTTCTGGTTGCTGACACCAGGGTTCTGCTGTCAATCATGTGTTTGGCCTCCAGAAGATAGTTTTTGCCCAACTGATTTAATGAAATCAAAATATCAAGACAACAAAACTCTAAAATATTTGAAAAGGGCTCTTCTTGCAAAAGTAAAATTTGTCAATTCTGAATGTGTAAAACAACATATCTCACTGTCTGAGAGAAAGCTCTACAAGACAGCTATATTTCCTATATTAAAAATGTGTGCAGTTTTGTTATGAATTGAGCTCTTTCTTTTAAGAGACACTGCCTCTTTGTTTATTTCAGATATGAGCAGCTACACAGCTGCTACCCAACTCAGTACTAGTTATGAGAGATAACATTGAGTTATTATAAATAATGTGTTAATAGTGCCCCACCTGTGTGCAAAGGGTCTTGGAAGAAAGACTCCAAGCTAAGTATGAAATGATTTTATATCCAAATTTCCAGGGCAGAGATGAAAGCAGGTTCAAAATGTTGCGTTGCAACTGTTCCACCTGGACCTTACTTTGCAGTCTGTGCAGAAGGGATTTGCCCTTCAACCTCACTCTGTGTGCCCATTTGGAATTTCTGAATGCCAAACTTTCTATGGAGAGAATGATCTTATATTAACACAGCCAAGATAAAGACTTTGTGTCTTCATATTTGTGGACTGTGGATCTTATTTGACAGTTTTGGTTTCAGACTATGAAGGAATAGAAACAACAGGAGAAAATATCTCAATAGTCATTTCTGTTAGGAAGTGGGAATCTCCTAACAGTGGGAATTCTCATTTAGAGAATATCACTAAATGAAAGATATAAAGAAAGACAAATTTGATGAAATATGACTTACTAAAGAAGAGGTAGCTGGGGTTGGAGAATTGGCTCAGGAGCCAAGAGCATCTGTTCCTCTTGCAGAGGACTCTGATTCCATTCCCAGAATTCTCACATAAGAACTCCCAAACATTTGTGACTACAGTTTCAAGTAATCTGACTCTATCTTTTGATTTCTGTGAATATCAGGTACATATTAAGAAAACATCAAAAACACTCATACACATAAAATAAATCATAGGGGAAGAATAAAAAGAAGGAAGGAAGGAAGGAAGGAAGGAAGGAAGGAAGGAAGGAAGGAAGGAAGGAAGGAAGGAAAGAAGGAAGGAAGGAAGGAAGGAAGGAAGGAAGGGTCTTTAGTATTTTAAGTTCTTATCATAGTTAGTCTCTGATGAAATGTGTTACCCAAGGAAGAATTAAGCATTTTCCATAGACTTATAATAGATAAACTGCATTTTATAAAGACTATATATGGAATGGAACACATCTTTCCCTTTCATTTCTACCTAAGAGTATTATTCATGAGCCATTATTAAAATAGATGAGAACAATTCCATATTTATGCCCAACTTGACAGCTTCTTTTGGACCTATAGGACTTTGGACCTTCAGTGCTGCCATCTCATACTGATTTGAAGAGTGCTTTAACCATTTGTATGGAGAAACAGGGCAATATGAGACCCTACAGGGCACTACCTGGAGTGTCACAGGGTGGAAATGGATAGAAATGGGCAGTCAGTTGTTGCATCAGATGATGCTGCATGTGAGGCGTAGGGCAAAGTCTAAAAAATATTCTCTTCCTATCTTAAAGAAGTTCTTTGGAACTGGTTCCCTGAATTTGTCAGTTGACTAAAATCAAAGAGGCTACCTTAAACCTTCTGCTGAAAAACCTCTATTTCAAGAGCTCAGACATGGAGATAAGGAAGCCATTTCAGTTTTATTGGACAGGGAATCTCACTATGTAGGTTAGGATAGCCTTTAAATTGTAATGATCACCCTGTCTCTATTGTTCTGGGATTGTAGTCACCACATGAGGTATTTCAAGATTCTTACTTTTGCATGAAGTTTGTCCATTTGACTGCAACATCCTCTAAGGCTGAACCCAGAGAACTACATAACATAATATGCAGTCTTTATTAAATGCAGTTTATCTATTATAAGACTATGGAAAATGAGTAATCCTTCCTTAGTCAGTGTCTCGCAATCTCCACCTTGGTTCTCCCATCTTCACTCAGCCTTTAAACTCTAACACCATAAGCAATCTGGACAATTACTGTTCCTCCATTTGTATTTTCCATGTCTCCACTATCACTTTCTTGTCATCTGATAATGTCTTAAAACTCTTCTTTGCACCATAGTGTTTTATCATGCTGGTTATTTCAACTAAGCAGATGAGAACAGACCCTTGCTCTGTTTTAGCTAGGAGACCCACCCCATAAAGAATTATTAGGAACTTGGGCTGTATTTACTGAATCAAACTGCTCAAGATCCATTACTTCAATTCACTATGTCCCTCCTATAGGAAACCTCCAAGTTATAAAATTCAGTATGCTTCACTAGTCTTTGTGATGTGAATATGTAAAAAAAAAAAAAAAAAAAAAAAAAACTCCATAAAGAAAGATAATTCTAAAGGGTATCTGAATGTTCATTATTCAAAAAGAGACATAGGCATGATTAGAGACATATGGAAAGTGCTCCGTACTACCAGTCACCAGGGAAATACAACTTAAAGCCACAACAGATAGCACCACACCCCTGCTCAAATGGCTATCACTCAAAACGACATAAGATAAGAGCTGGCAGAAAGATGGAGCAGAGGGAATGCTGACTCACTGCTCAGGCCTGTGTGGAGTTGAGGATCTGGGGTGGCACACAGCATGGGGTTCCCCAGATTGAAAACAGAATGACTACATGACCTAGAAATATGTATCTCCCCAAAGCAAAGGAGATCACCAAGTCAAAGAGTTATCTGAATTCTCATTTTTATAGCAGCACTCTACATAATAGCAAAAATATAAACCAGACTAAGTGACCCTCCCTTGTGGATAAACTAAACAAAGAAAAATGTGGTGTGTATGCACAGCAGAGAACTCTTCATCCACAAAAAGAATGAAAGTCTACCAAAATCTACAGTAAGAACTGAATTCAAATAACATTAGTTGTGTTTTTATGGTGAATATCCATACAAATATGTTTGTATTTCACTTTTCAAGCAATGCGCAGAAATTGCATACCATATTCGGTACTTGACATGAACCAGACTTCATACTGGTGGATTCTGCCTCACTGTAGAGTAATGGAAGAGCACGTCTGACGGGCTAGTGGAGCTGGGGAAAGCATTTTCACCTCGTGATATGTTTCTCTGGAAACAGTACTATCTATATATTGAGTAACATCTGTGTTATATTCTTGAGAAATTTAGAGGGTGAATTTTATGTGCTTATACCATAAAACTACAGTGTGAGGTAATGCATTTGTTCATTAGCTAAACAGAATCATTCAGGGTGTTTATAGATCTCAAACATCATGTTAGATAGGATATAAGCATCCAGTATTACCTATCAATTTAAAAATAAATAATATTTAACAAAAATATATATGTATAAAGCATTGTGTGATCTTTCCCAGGATGAAGTCTGTTGTACACATTCTCTGCAAATATGGTACCTTCAATCTACAAAATTTAGAAATTTTAGAGTCTTTCAGCTCTAAAAGCTGGGAACTAAATGTGTTGGTGTAATTTGTATGCATGACTATCAAACACCTCGATTTTACTGCAACCCACAACACTTAGCATTTTATTTTATTTCTAAAAATAAGCAGTATAGCTGTTTGGAGGGATGAGGACCCTTTCCGTAACTATTATCTGAGGACTCATTTCTTTGTATATGCATAAATGACTCTTGGCTAGAAACAAATACTATTGTTCAAACTTGTGCAAAAGCCTAACTTGTAAAAAAAAAATCACTATTTTATGTGCCTGAAAGAAAGAAATGGAGTGTCTGAACTATAGCTAATGCTAAGACAGGATTTACAAAATGTGTCCTTGGGGCTAGAAACTGACTCAGCCATTAACAGCATCCACTGCTCTTTCAGAGGACCTGGGTTCAGCACCCATTTGGTGTGGCCCAAAAACACCTATAATCCCAGCTCCAGGGGAATCTACAGCCAGTGATTTCCTCAGGCACCTGCACCTCTATGAACACACCTGCATATAAATGTACTATGATGTGAATGGTATTGGGCTCAGAGTCAAGACCTGCAGTGTGCATGTGTTTGTCTGTGACTAAACAGAAATGTGTTTATGGGTAATATGTCCTTCTTGGGAGCACTGTCCACAAGGGATCATTTATTCTCTACAACAAAGACACACAGCTTTCTACACTGTGAGATTTGTCCATCTCATCACCTCTCTCTCCCCATTCAGAAGCACTACAGTTCCCTGATTCCATCTAGCTTAGTCAATCACATTTGGAATCAAATCAAAAATAGCAGACGCGTGAAGACTGTAGTTCACTCACATTAGCAGCAGCATCTTGGACACAGGATACTGGGATGTCTGGTAACCTTCCTTTAGTTCCCCTTTCCAAAGACTATGGGGTTTAACCCTTCTTTAATTCAGTGAAATAACCACAGCATCTTTCCAATCAATTTGCAGGAGGGGCTTAAGTTGTGGCCTGTGGCCTGAAATCATCAGAACATTGACTGGAACACTAAACTAGGAACATTTTTAAAAGCTGTATAAGAAATGAACCGCAGTTATGTCTGAGAAATTATGATGATTGTGGGTACTAAAGGTAAAAAAAGGAACTTTATTACTGTAAATAATACACCTGTAAATGCTATGTTGCTGTGGTTTGGCTTAGTTTGACTTACATTCATTGTTATACTATGAATGTGCTTAATTTACATACTAGTTTAATTAAACATACATAACCAGTGAATTAAATTGGGCTTACTTTCACTCTCATATTAACAAAGGATGCTCTAATAGTCATAAGAACTCTCAGGCTTCTCATTCTTATCATCACCCCAACCCTAGTCTAGCCTAGCCTCCTTATTCCATGGATGTGCAAACTGAATTACTTACTGTTGCTGAAATATTAAAAAAAAAAAAAAAAAAACAACTGGGTCATTCCTGCCCTAGTGCAGGCAGCCTACAGGTCACAGGGCTCTCGTCAAGCATTCTCACGTGCAGATCTCTTGGCCTTGTGACTCTTTGGCCCTATTGGGCCACAGGGCCTCCACTGGACCATTTTACTCGGTGGCTCCTCTGCTAGCCATCTCTCCAGCACCCCTGCACACACACACACACACACACACACACTTCATCTTGCTTCCACACAATGCCCACAAACCCCACAATCTGCCACCTCACCTCCTAATTACCTGGTGGAATCATGACTGTCAAAGTTTATTAGTTAACCAATTAGATTTATATACTAATAAGATCACAATTTATAAGATGCCAATAAATAATTTTATAGCCAATTGATAATTATAAAGCTTTGACCCAAATATTCTAACCTTATGATAACATCAGGAAGGCTTCCATTCCTCCCCCCCTCCTCCTGCAATCTCTGTCTCCCCAACATCTAGCTCCGCCTCCCTTTTCTTGTCCAATCACAGGCTTCCACTTCCCTAATGTGATTAGACAAGGAAAATCCTGCAACAACTTAGGATATGGCCAACTACTTTACAACCTTGATACCATCAGACCACTGCTTTAGACTAGCCCAGAATTACTTTCACCTTACTGCATGAATAATAATGATCTTATTTTAAATACAGTAACTATTAAAGGATCTAACATCTTCCTGTCAAATTGTCTAGTGTTCTTCACTTAATGTTCATTTTTATACAATTTAAGATTCACTTTGGCTTGTAATCCCTTACTTTGAAGAGAATGTTAAATTGGGATGGGTTGATTATCAGTCATTCCACATATTAATATAAATTATCTAAATGGGGATACACTTCCCCAGGCACATAGAACTTCTACGTCTAAATGAACTGGATTTTCCAAGGGGGCTGTAAACAATCAGATGGAGGCTGGGGGCAAGGCCAACTAGTACCATGCTGGTCACACAATTACAATCATGGGAATTAAACCCTCGGCACTCAGAAGAAAACTCCAACAGAGACAGCATGAGCCTGTGATCCCAACACTGGTTGTGGAGTCAGAGGATCCCTGGGACTTTCTGACCAGTCTAGTCAAATCAATAGTGTCCAGGTTCAGTGAGAGACTTTGTCAAATAATTAAAAGAGAGTGATTAAAAAAAGACAATCAGTGCAGACCTCTGTCTACTACACATGCCTATGCATATCTATACATGAAACCTAAACATGATTATTAGCAGTGACATAGAAAGACTCCTCTAGCTCACTGAGAGGAAAAATAGTATGTTCATAATGCATTTATCCCTTAGAATGAAATCAGCCCAGGTTGGGATAAATTTACCAAATTGGCCATCTGTGGAAACAATCCATACAGGGAGGTGACCTAGAAATTCTTTGAAAAATGGGACCAAAATCTTTTGCAGTCCAGAGTAGTTTAAAAAGGCTGGACTCCGGTGTCATAATTATGAAGCAGTAAGCTGTGCATTTGTGCTTTACCTTGCCTAAGATGATGTCATGATTCTCTGGCAGTTGATTATACAACAAGAATCAAAGAATAAGAAAGCACCTCTGTTTGTCCAGCATCATCATGAGAATGAGCACACAGGCCAGAACCACTCTGATGCTACTCGGGGGATCACAGGACTTATTCAGGCAACAGGTGTTTCCTAGACCAGTAAATTTAATGGAAATGGGGTCAAAAGGAGAAATGGGGGAGGAAAGAGAAGACACAGATGGAGGAAAAGGGAGATACAAATTAGGGAAATGGAAAAAAAGAGGACCATGGGAAAAGGGGTCCTTGGGGACCTTGAAGGAGAAGAGCTACATCTTCCATAAACAAACCATTTTATCTACTTAAAATAAGAGGAGGATGGTGAGGGTTGGCCCTCTCTGTAACTCCTATCTGTTGTAATGACATTTGAATAAAACTCCTACTATAGACTCTATTTTTCTAGAATGAACTTAAGCACAGTTGTTATTAGCACAGTGCTCTTTAAAATTCAGGACTATCCACCACTGCTCTTGGCATAGAGTTAACAGCTAAATATACATTTTCTACCTCCACTTCATCTCCCAGTCTCCACCTTCCTGCTACCCTTGGTTCTGTTCAGACTTCTAGAACCCATAAATATGCCTGCTTTTTCTTACTGACCATTTTCCTATTCCGTGCTCTCTATGCAGAACAGAAAACCAGCCTTTCATCTCCCAACTGCCCCTCTTGGGCTTGCTGGTGAATTTCTTAGCCAGAAATAAAAGGCCAAGTAAACTTTCAGGACCCATGCATGCCTTTCCATACAGAATCATTTGTATAGATCTTATAGGCATTTTCCAAGTGACCTGGAATTACTTCAGTACCTTCCACTCTGATAAATACTAAGCCCAGACAGGCATCTACATTCTCATGTTTACCTATGCACACTTGTCCCACATAACACTTTATCACAAACTCATGAAAACATTGAATGGATTAATGGATGGATAGATGGTGGATGGATGAATGGATGGATGGATGGATGGATGGATGGATAAGTGGATGGATCAATGAGTGAATGAATGAATAAAGTGACACAAACTGCTGTTAGGAAAATCTATCCAAAACTTGAAAATAATACAAAATGAAAGCCTTTGGGTTGTCTTCAGATGCTACAGGGTTGATTATTAATTTGTAAAGAATAAACAGCAGTGACTCTTAGCCATGGCACTAAGTGCATTATACAAACTCAGATTCTCACTCTGAGAATCAGATTCTAAGATTCTTATGTTTATATCTTGATGTTTCTTTCACTTAGCATGTTTTTTAAAAGCCATAAAGTCACACACATTGTTTGATGTTTCCACATTTGAAAATTTTGCTACAGCATTAAAACAGAACATTGTCATTTGTCATTCATTGAGTTATTCATAAACCACCAAATTGCATAGGTTGGGAGTGAGCCAGTAAAATACAGAGCATGTTTTCTGTTGAACAGCTAGCTTAACATGACAGTTGTCTGATAATATGGAAGTGAGATTCATATGTTAAAATCATAACACTAAATAAAGTACCACCAGGATAATACAGTAGAGCCCCTTTAGAGCAGGTGGTTGTCAAGTTTCTGTGGGAAATTAAAGGTAGGATTGTATATACTATACACAATCATACTTACATACACTGAAATGCTAAGCATAAATGATACATTGTCGATCTATTTCCCACACAGTAAATTTAACTTCGTTTCTTCGTCAAAGGTATGCATCACACTCTGTAGTCATAGGGAACAATGTTAACACTGTTACTTAGCTCTTTTAATCACAGTTACTCACTCTTGCCTGCTATTTGCTTTTCCATCATTCTAACAGAGGTCTGTGGATCATCCCCCAACCAGACATGCTCCACTCATTCAAGTGGAAACAGAAACTTTTCCCAATCAAAGCATCTGAACAGACCACATTAAGCAAAAGGGCTGAAAATCTAACAGCCTATTACTCATAGTTAGCTGATGATCTCCCGATGATTGTTGCTCAAGACAAACATTTACTAAATCAGTAAAACATCCCATCAGGCTCCCCATCCTATCCCATTAGAATGTGCTCACTTGGTAGGGTTGTTTATATCACTCTTTAAGACGGGCATTTGTTCAGTTCTGTCTCCCGCTGCCATCCCAGAACCTATGGGTATTGTTTCCTGTGACCTGTGGATTTTTCAGTGGCTGGAAGTGTACCTTTCCCTAAGACTGCACCTCAGAGTTGATCTTTAAAAAGAGTCTTCAAAGTCACTAGTGTAACACTCAGGCTCAAGACAGACAGACAGACGGACAGATTGATAAATACAGAAATACAGAGATGGATGGATGGATGGATGGATGGATGGATGGATGGATGGATAATGGATGAATGGAAGCATGGATGAATGGATAGAAAATCTTAATATATATATTATATGTGATTGGAGGCATATCCAAATTTTCTCTTCCTTAGCTGGCATTCCTCAGGAGTGGAAAAATATCAAAGGCATTCCCACCCAAAAGTCCACATTGAAGTATGTTTAGTGACAAATTGAGATGAACAAAAGGCAGGAAGCTGGGAGTTCAGACCTTAGTTGGCCCTGAGTTCACCCTATTGTGCCTATGTACCAGGAGGTCAGCAAAGAACTCGGGGTCAGAAGTAGCTGCTTCTGTTTCCTTTCACTGTTGAGATATTAAACTTTAAAACCCATTGATTTGACAAGAAATTTCCAAGTATGCATAAGCAATACATGTGTGTGACCTCTCCGTAACTCCAACTTTTAAAGGCCTGTTTTAATCTAACTCTTTTTCAAATTTATAAAATCCTCTGTTACCTTTGGTGAAACCCATTTTCTATGTGTCTATTTTCTTTCTCTACTGAGTCATTTCCCTTACCAAAAAAAAAATAATAATAATAAAGAAAAGAAGGTTTGCAAGAAGTGAAAAATAAAAAGGATTTCATCTCAGGCAATAGCAACCATCTTAGTTATTTTCAGCTTTAAATGAAATCTCTGAATTCAGTGACAAGCCTAACACTCTCATCCAGAAAAGATAAAGAATAGATAAAGGAAATGTCGTACATCTATCCAATGGAATACTATTCAACTATTAAAAACAAGGACCTGATTAAATTTTCAAGAAAATTACAGGATGGAACTTGAGAATATAATCCTGAGTGAAGTACCCCAGACCCCAAAAGACACATATGGTGTGTATGTACTCACTTACAATTTGACATTAGCCATAAAGTTCAGGATAACTGTTCTAAAATCCACAGACCCAAAGAAACTGGGTAATAAGGAGGCCCTATATGTCCCTATATGAGGGACATATAGGTTGTTTCCAGTTCCTGGCTATTATGAATAAAGCTGCTATGAACAGAGCTGAGCAAGTATACTTGTGTTATAGTGGGGCATCTTTTAGGTATATGCTCAGGAGTGATATATCTGAGACGAGCTAGAACTATTTTCTGAAAAACTGTCAAATTGGATTGTATAATCCAAAGCAGTTGTACAAGTTTGCACTTTCACCAACACTGGAAGAGTGTTCCCTTGTTCCACATCCCTGCCAGCATATGCTGTTACTTCAGTTTTTGCTCTTAAACATTCTTATGGGTATAAGATGGGATCTTAAAGTTGTTTTGATCTGCATTTCTAGCTGAGATTCCTACAAGTGGGTTATACAGAAACTGAAATGGCCACCTCCTGTAGCCAGGTGGGGCTTCCAGTGGAGGAAAGGAGATGTCAACTGACTCTTAAAGCCTTCAACTCAAAATTTGTTCTGCCTAAAAGATGTACAGAGAGTAAGATGGAGCAGAGACTGAGGAAACATTCTACCAAAGACTGGCCCAACTTGAGACCCATTCCATGTGAGAGAGTCAATCCTTGATATCATTAATGATACTCTGCTATGCTTGCAGACAGGAACCAGTGTAACTGTCTCCTGAGAGGTTTCATCCAGAAGCTGATGGAACAGATGCAGAGATACACAGCCAAATACCTGGGGCAGCTCAGGGAGTTTTGTGGAAGAGTGGGGGATAACGGTGAGCAAACTGGAGGGCTCCAGGATACCACAAGAATTCCTACAGAGTCAACTAGCCTGGGCTCATAGAGGTTCACAGAGACTGAACCACCAACCAAAGAGCAAGCAGGGGCTGGACCTAGGCCCCCTGCATACTTGGAACAGATGTGTAATTTGGTCTTCTTGTGGGTTCTATAACAACTGGAGTAGGGGCTGTCTATGACTCTGTTGCCTGCCATTGGCTTCCCTTCCCCTAACTGGACTCCTGGTTGGACCTCAGTGAGAAAGGCTGTGTTTCATCCTGCTGGGACTTGATGTCCCAGGGTGGGGTGACAACCAAGGGGGACTTCCCCTCATGGAGAGAATAATGGAGGGATAGACGTGTAAGGGTGGGACTGGGAGGAGAAGGGGGAGTTATGATTGGGATGTAAAGTGAATAAATAAATTAATGAAAAATGTCTCTAGTGTATCTGCAGGTGGAATTGTACTCTCCTTGCAGAAATGGACTGCTCTTAGGACCTGTTATGTTCTGTCTGGAGTATCCACTGCTGGGATGGACACTACTCAAGGAAGCACAGAAATCTTCTATGAAATTAGAATATACCTTAGTTTTGATTCAGGGATATTGATTTGCGAAACATAAAAGTAGAGGTGGTCTTCCATGATACATAATGATACTAAGGCAATTATCAGAGCTTATTAAGACTCCAGGTATCATATGTAATAGCCATGCATTGAGAAACCCGAGTATAGCAAGTCACAGCCTAGAACTCTTCTATTTAGTTGTTTTTCACACACTGTGAATTGAGAGAATTACAAGACTCATCTCCCTAAGACCGAGACACTGTGGATAACTGAGAGTTCCTGCTAGAACAGATCACCACAATATAAATAACAAGTAAGCCTTGGAGTTCCCTTCAAGCAGGGTAGAGAGTCCAAACTCCTCTCATGGCTTCTAGCAGCTTGCCGATTTAAAAACCTCCTATATCAAATGAGCAAATCTTCACTCTGCCTCAGAGTCAGTAACAGAAAGACATTCTTTTCAATAAGGGGAAATTGGGGTAAAATGTCAAATATAGAGATGATCAGAAAATGTAAACACCTGTATCACTCAGTAGTATAGAACCATAAAAATTATTATTCTTGCTGGCTAATGTCTCTGTTCTCCTTACTTTTCACATTTCCTTAAATTTTAAGAGAGAAACAGTAGCTGAAAACCCACTGTATGCCAGTCCATCAGTGTTTTCCGAGGATAGTAATGGCTACATAAGGGAAATAAATAAGATAATAGTAAATGGTTACATAAGTCTCCATCAAAAATTGTTGTAATTTAAGAATGACAAGAGACAGACTAATGATATAACCTGGACCACAAGCAAGGCCAACAGGCACAGATCACAACTGTTCAGGCACATCTAGCTGTGGTGCTCCCTAAGGCAGTGGTTCTCAGCAATGCTGCCACCCTTTAATACAGTTCCTCATGTTTTGGTGACCCCCAACAAGAAAATTATAATTGTCGCTATTTCATAACTGTAATTTTGCTACTGTGATGAATCATAATATAAATATCTGTGTTTTCCTAATGGTCTTAGATGAGCCCTGTGAAAGGGTCTTTTCATAACCCCTCAAAGGGGTCTCGAGCCACATGTTGAGAACCACATGAAGCGAAGGTGATGAGAGTTTCTGGCTTACCTTTGAGGCTTCTGCCCTTAGAGAGATAGTGAAGAGCTACAGAGCCACAGTGAACAGGGCCTGGAGGAGAAAGCCATACTAGAGGAACCATGTCAGCATCCCCAGGAAACGGGGTATTAGGTCACTGCACTTGCTCTTTGAAGCATAATTGAAACTTGTCCTGGCAGAGACAGAAGGACAATTGAGTCATTACTATGATAAGAAAATAGACCTCTGCGACTTAAGAGATGTAGGATATCTCATATTCAAAGACAGAATGAATCAGACACATGGTTTTTCTGAGTAACTGAGCAATGCTTTTAGCATTATTTTGGAGAAAACTATAACCAAAAGTGAAGTGGTACGTACAAGTTCCCCCAACTGTTCACAATAGGACCGTGAGTCATCTCTGTTGGAAAGATGACTATGTGATCAATTCTTACCAACAGGACATACAGAAATACAGATATCATAGGAACTGCCTTTATGCTTTACAGGCCTTGAAAGACCCTAAACTACAGATCTGAAGATGAGTACTGGAGCCTTACCAAGTCAACATCTAGCTTCTGTCACTTTAGAAGTCATGTTTCCATTTTTGGTTCTCCAAGGGAGAGTGTTAGCCTTAAAACTAGGCAAAGTCCTTCTGAGCATTCCTGTGGTACATGCAGTATCTTCAGTAGACAGCATCACCTCTACCTAAGAAGCTCTTTGTCATTTCAAAAGACTATGTGCCTGTAAGGTCTTCTCTGAAAACTTCTCTCTGGGCCACTGCCCTTGCACCTCCATCACCATCTGTTTACTCCCTGGGCCTCTCACCCCTTTCCTAAAACACTTTCACACAAGAAGTCACAATGCAGCATGGTTTTGTCCAAAGCTATAAGCAGACATTTGGTGAAATGGAAATTCAAGAAAGTATTTTCCTTCTTTCGTAAAAAAGGGCCTCTATTGATGTCCCCTGTTTCTGAGTGTCTTTAAGCCTCTGTAAGTTTTAAGATAAGTCAGGCATCTTCCAACCATGTAGTTATTAATGATAAGATAAAGCCCAGCACTCCTCTATGGTACTGAGCTGAAGGCTTATGGAGCAGGGTCTCAATCACCAGTGCCATTTGCCCTTTGTCTCTCCATCTTCTATCTGTCTCACATAATCATGCTTATGTGGAACTACAGAGATTTTAGATAAAGCCTCCCTACTATCCTTGCCCCACAGCAAGCAAGTCAAAACAAGCCACCAGGGTAGAAGCCAGGCAGAGGGTTGGAGTTGCCCCCACACTATGTCATATAGCACTCCTCAAGCATGAGAACTTGAAAGCTAAGACGGTGAAGTTATTTGTAAGTCCCATATAGGTGGACTTTCCTATGGTTATTTTTAGGTAAATGTTTGCCCTGCTTAATTTACAGTACTGCTGAAAGAGCCCTTTATTTCTGTATGCACTGTAGATTAAATGGGAAGGCTTTGGAGATACAAGGAACCAAATGCTTCACCGCAAACTGAATTATTTCTGCTATAATTATATATTTGGATACACACTTGCAGGAAAAAGATTCTCACCCATCTGCAGGAACTGTGCAAGGAGACAGGGCAGAAAAACAGCACAGAGAAGAGTCTCCATTCCTGCTTGGTTTGAAAATGGAATAAACACAATTCTTATCCTTGCTCCCACTTATAACTGCCTGTTGCCAGGGGCAACATGCTGCCCTTCAATCACCAGCTTGGGGTCATATTTGCATTGGTCCAGAAGCACAGCATCCCACATGGCATCATCTACATATGTGTCTTCCAGAGTGATGTTTAAGCAAATCACCCTGGTTTCCCCCTCAGGATGAGGGAGAAAGAGCTTAGGAAACTGGTAACAGGAATTCTTGCAATGGAACATGTTGACCTTGAATAACTTGGAGGTAGATATCACTGTGCCCACTGTCACTAGATTTTTCTTGAGCATACAGTCAAACTACAGCCCACCACTACCATTTTAGGTAGATATACATGACAGGGTTTTTTACCACTGGAATGTGAATGGAAATGCCTTATGAGCCTTAATGCAGAGTTCATCAAACTAAAGCCTACAAGCCATACTGGACCAATAAAGTTTTATTCAAGCACAGCCACCCACTCACACATGTATTATCTATGATGTACAGTGCAGGCTTCAGAAAAAAGTCAATTAAACAGACGACGGGTGAGCCATGTTGTCTAAACTAGGTATTATCTATCCATTACACTAAGGTATAACTGACCTATGGTTTGAGATGTGTTCAAAAGGAATATTTGCTTGATTCTCTTCCTTATTAACCATCTGGAAGAGACCAGACAAATAGTAAAGCTATGATTACAAAGGTTCAGAACTTGTTTCTGTAAATGACCCCAAAAATAGATGTTTTCTGTCCCATATCCCACTCTCTTGAGACACATAATATGGACAAAAATTATCATTGTATTCTTTTCAAGAACTGAGATGTGGTTGTCACAGGAATAACACCAAGACGCAAAACATACTACTTTATATAATATGACATTCAAAAACTGAGTAATTGTAGCACAGAAAACTCAAGGTATGTAAGACTTACATTAAAAGTTGGAAATGGCAGGAGTGAAGGCTGAGACTGCACAGATGGTTCCAAAACAGCCTTGAAGTTCTCCTCGTGTGATATGAACTGAGGAAGATTGAAGCTTCAAACCCAGAGGATTCACCCCCTCCTATTTGTCACTAGCCTGACCATGTGTTTGTATTATTATTAAAGGCTGCACTGATTTAGTTGAAATTTGAAGATCCAAAAAAATCCTTAATTACTCTACATTAGGGCAGCTTTTATTAAAATACCATTTTAAAAGGGAATCTAGACAAAGAAATCCAAAGCATATTTGTCTTCTCTCCAAACATCTATTGTCCTCCGGTTATAGAAAATAGTTTTAAAAAAAAAGAAAAAGGCTGAAGAGATGGCTCAGCAGTTAAGAACACTGACTGCTCTTCCAAAGGTCCTGAGTTCAAATCCCAGCAACCACATGGTGGCTCCCAACCATCTGTAATGAGATCTGATGCCCTCTTCTGGTGTGTCTGAAGACAGCTACAGTGTACTTACATATAATATTAAATCAATAAATTAAAAAAAAAAAAGAAAAAGAAACGAAAATAGTTAAGCAAAGGAAATCAGGTACGACTTGGGAAATGAAAGGTTCCCAAACCTACTGCCTCATGAGCACACAGCAGAGTGGAGGACAAGCTGCCAGTGTCTCTGTAGGGTCTTCTCTCCCTTGTCCCCTCCCTTTGACTGTGAGCCACTTCCCAGGAGAGCTCTTCAGAATCACTCAAGATCCATCCTTGTTTGTCTTCTCTGCCTCAGTTGAAAGCAATGAGTCTCAGGAAGCATTCATCACACCGCAGCCCGAGTTAAACTTTACATATCTGTCTCCCCTGCCAGGTTCCAGGCTGGGACCATTACCTAGAATGATATCTAGAATACAGAATATGTTCACTACATATTTGTGGAATTGATAAGAAAACTGTATGCCAGTGTGTCGTAAAAGCTAGTGAAGAGTTACAATTGCTTAAGAATAGTGACTCTGCAGAAGTATGACCATGAACCTGCATCATTCAGCCCTTACAGCAGGGAACCATATTCTGTGTTCCAGGCTAAGGAGAGAACTTTGAAATCCCGGGAACTAATGCAATGCTCCTCTCTTCTGGTGGACCCAGCAGGGACTCTAAAGAATAGATGGGGCAACTCACAGCCAGCCTAGGAGCCAACCCTTCTAAGAGCATCTTACATATGGCAAAAGTGATGTAGATTTGGGGGCTGAAATAATGGCTCAGAATCACTGCGGTAGGAGGTTTGTGTCCTAAGAAGTTAAGCAAGAGGTTTACAAAATAAAAATGTCTATGTAATAAGTACTAAAATGAAATATTAATATAAGAAAATTGTGAAGTATTAAGAGATCATATGTTATTTTATTATTTATCAGTTTAGTTTGTGGGTGAATATATTTTACTGTGTGTGTGTGTGTGTGTGTGTGTGTGTGTGTAGACACACACATGTTTGAGCTCATACATCAAAGCCAGGCACAACTTGTAGAAGTCAGTCCTCTCCTTTGGCCCTATGACATCCAGGGATTGAACTCAGTTCAGCAGGCTCAGGAGCAAGCATCTTTATCCATGGAGCCATGAAGCCAACCTGCCCAGAGGGTAAGTGTCAAATCCTGCAGCCAGAGAAGGCTACAGTAAGAAAGCAGCACTGCGTAAAGATCAGGAAGAAAGGGCTGAAGGAAGGAGCACATAAGCAGACCCGTAGAGAGTGGGCATATTTCTTTTAGGCATAGAAACAAGCAGGAGACCAAATGGCTGCACATCATTAGTAAGTGACCTAAGTGATGGCTGGGAAGGGGCACACCTTTCATATAGAACCTGCCCCACCCCACCGGTATAAGTTCTGTTTCCTTCTAGTGAGATGGAAAGCCTGCAGAGGTCTGAGTAAAGAAGAAACAGGTGTCCACTTAGCTTTTAATGGTGTCACTCTAGCTAGCATGTTGGAATTAAAATGAACTGGGGACAAGATTGGAACAGAAAAAAATCTTAGAAAAACTCTTGTCCTAGTGCAAGCTTGAGATGATGTCACATAAGGCCAAAGTTAGCCAAAGAACATATAGTGGTGAGTGCTAAGATCCTAGCAACATTTCAAAGTCGGCACCAACAGGCTTGGCTTCTAGATCTTAAGAGGGAACTCAAAGAGTTAAGGCTGAACAACCAGAACAGAGAAATGCCAATTGCTGGGATGTGTAAGACACTACACTGAACAGAGAGGGGTCAGATGACAGCTTCAGTCGGGATTTGATTGAACTGCCGAAGTGGAGAGCACCTAATGTGCTTCTTTTGCTCTGGCTTTCTCTGGCTTTGGTTTCCAGGGTCCTATCTTAAGTTTCTGTCTTCTGAAGAAAGGGTTAAGAATTGCACTTCTGAAAGTGTTCTGTGAAGTCATGAGGTGCAGTGGAGGGAGTGTTGTCAGCATTTACATGTGGAAACCCCAGCATGATGCCATCAACCCCAAGGAGAGCTTTTCCTCTGGCTTTTGGGAACTTGGGAAAGGAAACAGGATTTCACAGCACCCTCGGGGCTCTTGGCCAGAGCGGCAGGCACAGGGTAGATTCTTTGCAGGCTAGTCTAGTGCCCTTGCTGGAAACCCTCACAGTTGCTAAGCCCTTGCAAATGGATCCACCCATCGTTAAATCATAACCTAAGGGGACACAGAGTAACAACAGATCGCTCATGCCTACCTCTCTTTGCCCAGAAAGCAAATGCATTAAGAGCAGCCACAGAAACTATGATTTCAACCGAGAGGATCTGAAACCTGTGGATTTCCTCTTTAAGGAAACCAGAGTCCATGCTCGCAACCCATCTCCCATATCCAGCTCATCTCAAAACCACCAGCTCTGTCCTCACCACTCCCAGCCATCAAATCCTGGTAGGAACAGCTGTCACCACAAAAGTCATACTAGGCCAGGACGGCCAGCTGGCTCAGAAATTCACAAACAAACTAACCTTGAATTTTATTTTGAGCAGTAGGGCTTGCTAGCCCCTTGTATTCTTCAGAACTATCTCTGTGTTTACTCTTTGATAAACAAACACCAACTCAAATGTCATTTGGGGCTGTATTGTGGGGTTTCAAGGCTCTGTATTGCTTTCTTTGCTGCAAGTCTTTACATTAATATACAAAACAATGTGTTTCTTTATGCCGTTTTATACTAACTTTGTCCTATTCACTTCCAGCCTCACCCCCACCCCATCCCACCCCCATCCCACCCCTATTCAAAAAGATGGTATAGTCTCTTGAATTTTCCTTTCATAATGAAAAGGCTTTAAATCTTAACAGTATGGAGACTTAAGCATCCTAACTGAAGCCTAGAATCTGATGCTCAGGGGAAGAAGCTTCTAAACTGTTGTTCTAGTAACAATTTAGTGATCATTTTTCACAGCGTAGACAGAAGTCATGGCCTGGTAGATGACATAATCTGGTATTTTAAAAGATGTAAGAAATCAACAAGTGGATGTGTTGCTGCACAGCCCCACCTACCGACCAGCTGTGGAACAGACATGAGTGAGAAAGGGAACCAGCGCCCCAGAACCACGGAGAACAGGAGATGTGGGAAAGAGGGAGAAAAAGAGGAAGGGATGGATTTAGACAACTGTTCGCAAACTTCTGTATTCTACTGATGCAGAAGCTGAGATCAGAGCATCTACTAAGGTTCACAAAGGGGGCAAAGGACCCACAGATGTTCTTAGAAGGGAACCCACTTTCATATTGTCCAAGTTTAAAAAATAATGACTCTTCTGCAATAGCCAACAGTAGAGATGTATGTAAATAACAGAACAAAGAAGCAGGAAGCTACTCATCACCTTGAGTTCACTTCTTTCCCCAGTGCTTTAAAGGCATTTAGACAGAGAAATGTTGGTATTCAAAGCACTGCATTTGACAATTATACAAAATACATGTAATTTGATTTTGTACTTTATACCTAGTATACAAGTTAAATTAATATCTTATATCTAAACAAAAATGTAACTATGTAACTTCACAAAGTAAAGAGAAAGAGAAAAATTCTTTGTGGTTTTTGACTCAGGCTAAGCAGTCTTATATGTAACAGCAAAAAAATCCAGTAATTGAAGACAAAATTGATGGGCAGATAGTATCGATAGTTCAAAAATACTCTTAATCGATGACTGTTTACTATAATATAAACTTCTTTCTGCCACATTAAAATGACTGAAATATGCCCTAGCGAGTAGGCAGGGCTCACGATCCCCATCAACCTTGAGGACACACTCAACAAGGATGCTCTGTGCCTCCAGGAATGTTCTCTGCACCGAATGCAATAGAAGTGGTTGAGTGCCACTGTAGCCCCTGCTGCTTCCTTCGCAGACTTCAGTTTACATTCTCACCCACTATTGGGGTGAAACCTGGCTCTTAGTCTCAGAAATAAGGAAAAGAGTTCAGATGTCGCCACCTACAGGCAGAACATGAATTGTTTTGGAGTTACCACCCCAGGAGTGAGGGTCAAGCTAAGGCAGGAAGGAGGTGAAATCCCTAAAGCCTTTACCTTGCAGAAGGTCTGTGCTCCGCTCCATTTGCCACATCCCTATTGCTACTGCTGGCTTTATTCCGGATCTGCTAATATGTTTTCGGATTGCAAAATTTTCACTGATTAATAATTATTTCTTGTATGTCTCTTGTGTGATTAAAAATGAATAAATCTATTATGATGTAGAGACCAGAAAGACCAAGGACCCACCTAGAAGAGAAAGATCACCAAGGAGAGGATGTACTAACATAGTCTTGCTGGCCAAAAGGATAAGAATCCTGTCTCTGCTTCCCTAGAAGGAAATTCCTGGGAATCCCCATGCCAAGCCAGCGTTGGTGGTGGTTCTGGGGATCAGAGCTCCCTTCTCTTACTTGTGTTAGAAGCACTTTAGCTACGGAACCATCTCCCTAAGCCTGTTACAGGGAGTTTAAGCATCTGAAAATGCAAAGATTGATGTTCTCTAGCTTTATAGAACCTTGCAATTCCAGCTTTACTACCGTGTGTTTAAGAAATATAAAAACTCTGTGAAGATGTGTGTAGAATCTTGATTTAATCAGTCTTTGAGTATTCGATAAAATTAATCCAGATAGTACCAAGCACAAAACACTGAGAAAGCCATTGGGTTCTTCCATCCTGAAATGGCATCGTTGGTGTGTTCCCTGTTACAGCACCAAAGCGGCCAGCAACTCCACTCTGTTAAAATGTTCTCAATGGGCAAAAACCCAAATAGGTTAGGTCTCCATTGTCTCTTCTAGATCCAAAGTTCTCCGCACTTAGGGAAGGATCATACTATCCTGACTTCAGAGAGATGACATTTTACAGTCATTTACTTCCTAGGAATGCTCTAGTAAAGTATCGGGAGCATCTGCCTTGTTATTTCTTTGCATGGAACTTTATTGTTCATACAAAAAGGCCGTTCAGTATGACCCACGATCTTCATCTATATCATATACTTCAGTAATTGCTCTCATCAGTCATAGAAACCTGAAGACGTATGAAAAAAAATGCTTAGCCACTGGCTTCAATGCCTAGGTAAATAAACGCTTCCTTGAACCTCACTCCAATGATAAAATGTGGGCTAAAATTTCACACTGACAGACTGCGGTTTTGATCTGTTACAGTTTTAAGCTAGAGTTTCTACAAATATTGTTTTTTAGAAGATGAAGCTTGGCTGTGTAGCTAAGATCTTACATCAGCTTCAAGTTGGAGATAGAAAGAAAGAGCCTGGGTCTGCTGTGTGTGTGTGTGTGTGTGTGTGTGTGTGTGCGTGCGCGTGCAGAAGACCATCCGTAGAAGTTGGTTTTCCCCTGATACCACTTGGGTTCCAGGGATGATACTCCAGTCACCACAGTTGGTAGCTTCTCTCCCCACTGAGCCAACGGCCAGCCCAAAACTCATGATGCTTTGCAGTCGTTACTCTGCCTTTCCTTTGTTTGTGGCTGAGTTCTTCTTCCCTCTCAGCATCAAAAGTCCTTAGCTCTGAAGTCACACTCCTGGAGGTTTTTGTTTCCTCCTCTTACTGTCCAGTTTGTGTCTCTTCTGTCCTGTTTGTTCTTCTTCATTTGTAAACTTTCATAAGAGCAGTTGCTAACAACCACATGGCACAGATAATACCAGGCTATCTTGCAATACACTCTGTTGATGATATTCGTTCAAAACTGTCCAATTTAGCCTCAAACAGATTCTTGGGACAAGGGCAAGAAGTAGTGGCACACTTTGCAAAATATTACAAGAACGGTCTCTAGTGCACATGATAATATTGTTCCCCTCTGATGGCCCTCAAGTTTGGCCTCTATAGTCTACATTGTTCTCAGTTGTCTTCCACAATCTTACCAGGAAGGGGCTTTTTAAAAAACCCACTTATAGTGTTAAACCACTTTCCCAATCCAAAGTCCCAAAACAGCAGCATGATCAGGCCTGTCACAGCAAAGTCTCATTCTGGGTATGGTCTTAGTTACTTGTCTATTGCTATGAGAAGACACCATGATTAAGGCAACTTATAAAAGAAATCATTTAGCTGGGGACTTGCTTACAGTTTCAAAGGGTTAGTCAATTACTGCTCTGTCAGGGTGCTGGAGACAGAATTAAAAGTATATATCCTGATCTGCAAGTTGGAAGCAGAAAGAGAGCTACTGGGCCTGGAAGGTCCCGCCTCCGCCTCATAATACTTCCCCCAAAACAGTTCCACACAGCAGGGAGCATATTCAAATATATAAGCCAATGAGAGCGATTTTCATTCAAGCTACTGTCTTCCCCAAAACATTAAGCAACCTCTTTGCCCCTCTTGTCTCTAATTGAGACAAACTCGGGTAGGTGGAACTCTACCCTAGGGGCTCTTTGAAGCTGTTCCTCAAAATCACCTCACTTCCTGGTGTCTCTTGAAAGTGGATCCTTATTAAATTACATGGGCTCCATCTTCATAGGGATAAAGTGCTTCCGGGTACCTCCACTGTGGACTCCTGCCTCACTGTGTCTGTCAGACAGGCTCTGAAACAAATGTTCAAAGAAAATAGCACTGTGGCCAAATATTTTTGCCTTCTCCTCAACCTAATTGACCATAGAAGTGTTAGCTATTCTATTGCTTTTCCTGTCTTGGTGTGTTTCCTTTCCCTTCTTCCTGCAGCTTCAGGTTAAGTTGGAGGTGACAATTATAATTCAAGCGAAAGAGAAGCAAAGGTGTCAATAATGGCCAAAGGAAACAGCTGAGGAGTCCTTCAGCAGAGCCCTGAGGAGCCAGCCTCCTGACGTAAAAACTCCACAACATTTTAAGACAATAATTTCCTTAACTAAGATAATTACTAGACCTAGTTAACGATTTCGTACACTTTAGAACACTTTTTTCCAAAGCTTTCACTCTGTAAAATATTACTCCAGACTAAAGTCGCTCCTTTAAAAGACATTTTAAAAGATCCCCTTCACTCATTCGCTTTTTCTTTGAACCATTAAAGTTATTATATAGCAAGGAGCAATTTGCAATAATTTACCCCTCCCCATAAAATAATACTAAGGTAGCTATGTACCCCATGTGTTTGATTTAAGTAAAAGGGTTTCCATTCCAGGACCTCACGAATGCACAAGGTTCAATTTCTGCAGAGCGCTAATGAACAGGCCGCTCTCCAGGACCGGGCCCCTGCACAGAATGCCTTCATTCAGGGCTACTGCTCGCGCATGGAAAGTGTTGGTTAAAAATCCCACAGAGTTCAGACGACCTTTTCCTAACTCCCCCCGCCCCTTATTTGTCTTTCTGGTCTAAGCCAGGAGTTAACATAAATATCCACCAGCTGATGTTGGTAGCTGTGAAGTTATGAACGAGGCCACAAGGCTCAGTTCTGACCCTGTCCCCAATCTGTAAGCTTCTCCGGGCAGCTCCCAGGCAAAGGGCACTTGCCGAACTCCCCACTTCATACTAGAAAGCGTTTTCAGATTCAGTCCCTTTTCCCTTTAAAGCTCGAAGAAGAAACGCTGTCTACTTAATGTTTACTCTGGGTTTATAGAAGAAAAACACGACCGCGGCCGCTCTGCCAAGCTTTAAACTCTGAGATGCCTCGTCAGGGCTGGAGCATGTGTCAGTAGCTCAAAGCAGCAGCGGGTCTAGGGACGGATGCTGCCGTGGCAGGATCTTCCTATTGCACTGTGGCGAGGTCTTTTTTTTTTTTATATCAAATTCCAGACAGATACCTGGGGCACTTCTTGTTCAAAGAGCAGAGAAAATAGCCACAGCTTTGATCTCTGTCTACTGCTTGGCTAATTATCCAGACAGGTGTTCTAAAAGGATGTTGAAAGTTCTTGAATAACAGCACATCAAACAGGCCCTCTGTGCTGAGACAAAACGGAGAGAGAGAAGGACCATGAAGCCTGGCAGGCCTGCGGTGTAATTAGTCTTTCTTTAATGCCTATTTCCCACAACTTACTGCTTTTTAATATGAACTATTAATTTTCCAGCTTCCGGCTGAAAGGAATTTTGATATAAAGCTGAGTCTGAATTTTGTAAGCAAGAGGCTAGGGTGGTGTTAGGAACCCACCATCCAGTTGTAAGTAAACCAGAAGCTAACATGCTGCCAGAGACATGGATGAGTTTGTCAACACGCAACTTTCTGCTTCTAACTGGGCTTTGCCCAAACTCAACATTTGGTGTTTCCTTGTCTCTGAGGAAACAATACCTGTGTTATATATTCTCTGGATAAATCTACAACTTGATGGGCATTTATAGGAAGTGTCACTACAAGTGTCACACATAGAAAAAGCTCCCGGGAACTATTCTGTACTCCGTGCTATGAGCTTTGAACTACGCATATAGATCAGTATTTCTCACTGTCAAGGCCCTGTGTTTTTTCTAGGTTTTACCGCTTGCCGTATCTGAGAGTGGAAATAATTGTCTAGACCGCAGAACCAAAGAGATGGAGAACAGGGTCTCAGGTGTTCAAATGAGGACCAGATCCTAAGCTGGCAAGAGACCTGACTGGAACAGGCACTCATAGCCAGATTCCTGTCTCTGTCTCCATCCTGGGGTCTGCCCTTGCCAAGACCAGAACAGGAGCCAAAGGCAAGTAGTCAACTGTATTCTCCATGGCTCCAGTCCTTACCAGAGCAAGGCTGATGGAGAGCCATTGGAGGGAGGCACAGGCAATGACCTGCAGAAAAACTACCCAGGAGACAGCAATGATGGATTGTCATGAATACCGAGAGACAGCTGGAAAGCCAGCTGAGTTAGCAAAGGCAAAAAAACCCACATTTCCTCTCACTCTATCCCTTGCCTAACACTGAACATTTCAACCCAAGAGTAACAGAACAGAATTAGTTGATCTTCCCATGAAGATCTCTTTTTATAGTATCATATACGATCACAATGTCAAAAACATTTCATTTAAATACTCATTGCTTTCTTGGTGTCAAGGAAGAAAGTAGCCTGATAGTGACCTACCAAATCTGCTGACAGATGATTCCAGGATTTCAGATCGGCTGAGGCCCACCACGAGCAGCACAGTTCACAGTGCCAGGGTGATGTTAGGATTGGTAAGGCTCCATTGTGCCAACTATTTTCAGCACTTCTGTGAGTTCCCTTCACTGTTTGCTAGTCTTGAGAGCCTTCCCTCATGTGCCTACTTGTTTTGTATACTGCCTTCTGCTATTCTTGTGGAAGCCACAAGCAATCCATTTTAAAGTTAGTAATTTTTAAGTAATACTTACCTGAAATGTATACCCTTACTTAGACTGATTAAAAGAGTTATTCCAGGGATTTGCATAAATAGATTTTTTTTTATTTCTTATAACTCAATCTTGTTTTTATTGTCTGAAAGCTTATCATTAATCACTGGTACTAGTACTGCCAGTTGACTGACCTTGGATAAGTCATACCTTTTCTGGGTAAGTTTCTTAAACTGCAGATAAACAGGCAATAGTTTAGAGTTCTCATAGTGTGCACAGAATCCCAGTCCTCCCCTCTGTTGTATCTTTATCCAAAGCTTTCATAATAAATACCTGGGCTGGGGAAAGCAATTAACTTCTTAAATCAACTCAGCAGCAGATGGGCCTCATGAAACCTCAGGACTCAATGTTAAGTTTATGGAATTGATTTAGGCACACCAAGAAGAAAACAAATAAGATGGCAAAGTTGAAAGAATGGGCAATTTGCTTTGCTACATTTCTATCATTCCATGATCTCAAATTGACAAGCTCATTCTGGGACACTGATGGGAGACTGAGCAAACAAAGACAAAGACTTAGTGAGACCTCAAGCTAACTCTTGCACCTTGTGATTTCACAGTTGTCACAGGATGATGCATTCATAAGGCACTACAAGATTACCATCAGAGAATAAATGCATCCTCCTTTAGTATACATCAATGGGGAAATAATTCTAGAACCTTTGCAGAAACTAAATCTCTTTGATAAAATGGCATAGGGTTTGCACATAAACTACACTTACCATCTAATATATTTAAACCCATCTCTAGTAACAACATAATAAAATACAAAGGCTTTATAATCATTATACTGTAGTATTTATGGATGAAGGCAAGAAAAAAATGTGCGTGTATTCAATGTAGGCACAGGGTTGTTTGGCCTATGGGTGTTTGAATCCATGGGTATGGAACCCGCTGATACAGATGGTTAATTGTATGTTTCCAAAATTTCGTTTTTAAAATGGAACTATAGCCAGAAAACAGTTGGTTTGTAAAATGGTGCAAAGAGAGAGTTGCCAGGCTCAATGCACACATCTACCAGTACAGAGTGCCAAGTTAAACTTGAATTTCACATAGCAAGTGATATTTTGAAGACATGTCCAACATTGCTTGGGATATATTTTCACGACAAAGTTCATTGTTCTCATAAAGTATCTACTGTTTTGTTGCCAGTAAAGTCGTCAAACATTGAGAACAGCATTAACTCTGTTTTCCCTATTGAGAATACTGAGGCTCTAGAGGGTCCCATAGTCATTAGTAGCTCTTCTTCCTGACCACATATGGCAGGTCAAGAAACAAGTAAGTGGCCGGTATGAGTTCTGTTTCCTCATTATCTTGAGTGGGAGATGGAAAAAAATAAGTGAAGTTTTCTTCACAACAAATGCAGGAGACATGACTCCGTGGAATGACCATTAGCTGATCATCCCACTAGGGGAGGCTATTGGGTCTGTGACTCAAAGGCACCAAGGCCACACTCTAAAGGAACAAGACTAGAAAAATCCACAGCATTATTGCTGCTTTCAAGTCATGTTACCCCAAACCCTGCAGCACCATGCCATGGCTACTGCTTGGGGATTTGCCTATTCTTGTGGTTTTCCTAAGGTATTCACTCTTTCTCTTGACTTAGTTCAAATTGTGTTGTATTGCCAACAAATCACGGTGAGTTATAAGATCTTGTCAGGCTGAAATATGACTTTCTCTGAAGCACTGGAGAGATATTGATTATGCATCTTGTTTTAAGATGGCTCCAGCATAACTGTCATGCATTATATACTTTTGCCCTACTTATCTGGATACATAATCCTTTCTCTAACCTGTGTCAAAAATGCATGTGACACATGGATACATGACTGACATGATGCAAAAATTTCTATCATTTAGTTGAATTTCTGTTGCTTATCAAATTCTATTTGATGTTTACTGAAGAATCAAAGGACTTTTAAATGTCAGAATCTATATTTAAGAAAACCATATACTTTAATATTTAATAGTATCATAGTATCATTTCTATTCCTTATTGTAAATTAATTTCACAATGACCTTTTGTGATCATAAAGGCTCATTTTTACTTTCAGAATAATGCACAACATCAATGTTCTTTCTTCACATATTCTGGTTTTAAAGTTCCTAAGTTAATGACAATGGAAACTTACCATGCTAAGTTAAATAGTAAAACATTACAAAGCAATGCAAAGAATACTTTAACCTAATGGTGGGGCACCAGCAAGAATCCCAAAGCCTGGGTGACAGCTCCTGGTCTACTATTCATCATCACATAACCCTTCAGAGAGAGAGAGAGAGGTGGAGGGGAGGGAGATCTGGGGCATAGAAGCAACCTCTGGAAAATCAAAAGATCATGCACACAACACTGCCCCTCCCAGGCTTCCTGGCATCCTCCCAGTGAAACCATTAAAATGTCCTTATTAATTGAATATTGTTTTTGAAACTGTCATTGTGAGATACCCAAGGACCAAGATAAATATTAATTTCACTGAACTGTTTCTATGTTGTGATGTGGGTCTGAATATGAACATTTCTAGGATTCTAATATCTGTAATTTTTCTTCCCAACTTATAGACCAGGGAACACTCAACCATGATGAATATAGAATAGGAAACCATAATGACTCTTAAACTGGAGAAGAGTATTAGAGATCCCTAGCTTATGTATCATCTCTGATTTATAGTCAAAAACTTCAAGGGGCACAAGAACATAAGATGTATTAATATTAGTGAAAATGCTCTTTGAAATTAAAGTAATAAAATTAAATTCTTGAATGATGTGAGTCTTATTCCCTTCTCATTGTAGCTGGTACTTTTACCATTTTCCTTTAATTGGATAATTTGAAAATCACAGAAGACTATGAACTTCTATCATCAAGAAGGTGTATGTTTGGGGAATCAATAGAGAATGCATAATTGAGATTTTATACATATTATATATATTTTTGTACATTTATATATTATCTCTATAATATATAATATATTTATATGTTTTATAAATTTATATGTTGATATATTATATATAAATATATTCTTTAACCAATATTTTCAAATGTGTGCTGTTTCCTTCCCTTACCGACAGTAGGAGAGAAGCTTCCAACATAGATATGTTAACAGGGTGTTGAGTAGAGGGACAAGATTCTCATCCTTGAGCTCTTGGTGTGACTGCTTCAAAGCAGAGGCAGTTGAGATTGCATGTCCCATGGCCTTTAACTGCTGCCTTCCTTAGAAGAGCCACATAACCCTGGACTGAGCCTGGCTTCCTAGAGCCTTTCTTCCCCTGTTTCTCTGTTTACACATGCATCATTTTCTCCATCGTTTGCCTGCTTGGTACAGGATGGACAAGGGATGGCCAAAGAGCTGAAGGCCAATCAAATAATCCTGAGTAAATTGTTAACAGACCTAGACTAAGATCAGCCAAGAAACATTTATCTAAAATGAGGTTTGGGGGAAAATCTGTGGATTTCATTTAAATTGTGTTTACTTGACAACAAAGTCTGTCGTATATTTACTGGAGAGTGCACAACTAACTTGTTTTTGCAGTTGGGTGGACAAACCCACCAGCTGAACCAATGGCCACCTTTCAAATGCATTAATTCTGGCTTTTGTATATACTATCCTGGCCTAATCATGACTATTAAGAGTTGCATGAAATAAATCATTTTATTTTTTTCCTTGATAGATTGAGGTTTTACTTATGACTGAGTCTTGAGTATTACTGCACTGTTTCGCTGTTGTTGTGGATATGTGTTTGGGAATGTTGAAAACTGAATTTTAACAGTGTTCAGTCAAATGACTGAGGGTCTTTTCAAAATCTTTCTTGTTACTTCCTTACTGCTTTTAAAAAAATAAAACTACTGCTTAAAACAGTGGTGTCCACACCATGATAAATATTATATTTAAAGATATATTTCAAATTTTTCAAAAGACTACTTTTTAATGTTTAAACTACATTGGATGTATTGTGGCTTGAATCTAGATGTGTCACAAAGTCATATATGGTAAAAGGTCCACTTGTTATTTTGGAGAACCATCAGTTAACACAGAATTTAAGAGATGGGTCTACCTCGGGGACTTTCAGAGACCGAACCACCAAGCATGGAATGGGCCTAGCCCTACATATTCCCCTGCAGATGTGTAGCTTGGTCTTCCTAAAGGTTCCCCCAACAACTGGAGGTGGGGCTGACCCTGAATTCATTGCTGTCCTGTGGATCCCATTCTTCTAACTTGCCTACCTTGTCTAGCCTCAGTGAGAGAAGATTTGCCTAGTCCTGCAGTAACTGGTGTGCAGGGGCAGAGGAGGGGGAATGATACCCGAGGGAGGCTCCTCCTTCTCAGAGGAGAAGGGGAGGGGGAAATGGGCAAGGAGCTGTGAGGGTAGGACTGGGAGGAGAGAAATGATATTGGGATGTAAATTAATTAATTAACTAATTAATTAATTTTTAAAAGAGAGATGGGTATAATAAAGGTTGTGGAATCAAGGAAGGGGGTGTTGGTAATCTACCCTCTTCAACTTCTTTCTCTGAGGACATGCTGCCTCCACACAGTGCAAAACAATAGAAACAGATAACCTGTGAAGTGCAATCTCTGAAAACCAGGAGCCAGTGCCTTCTTCCCTTTTTATAAGCTGGTTATCACAGGTATCTTATTATAGCAACAAACAACTAACTACACTGTAGAGTTAGAATATAAACTAATGTTGGAACAGAAATTAAATCTTGACTTGGGGAGAGCAATGGTCTATTACTAGGGTTTAATCTTTAGTTGAGACTTGCTTATTTAAACTAACACTGTTGATAGCATGAACAAATAAGTAAATGTAGGGACAAAACATGTTCTCAATTTGAGTAATGTTACTTGTTCTTTATGATAAAGAATTTTTCGATACCAAATAGGTGACAGAATTTTTTTAAAGAACAATTTCATACCAATTCCTACTTTGCGATTTGACATACTCTCTGTTGGGTATTCTTCCTTCTGTCTAACCTATGCTGTCATCCATAGGCTTCCAAGGTCTGTCATCACAGCACATTTCCCATGTTCTTCTTGTTCCTATTAATAACAGCTTACGTATATATATATGTATATACATATATATACATATATATAAAATTTCTTACAGTTTGTCATCATGTCCTACTGCTCAGTGATATTACCAGGCACCTAGACAATGAGATCTAACATCCAGGATTATTTTCTTAAAATGATGTGTCCCTTCAGTGTCTGGACTGAAGATATGAGACAAAATTCTTGCTTTTGCTTCAATGATTCATAACTAAAAGTCTTAATAAGAAAACCTAATCAAGGATACAAAAACCAAAGATACTTTAGATCAACTTCCCTTCCAAATAATTTTAAAATATAATTACATGTATTATTTCAATTGATAAAATGTGCAACTAAGTTATAAATCATATTTTATTTACTCTTGTAGTTATATACCTATGATATAGGAAATAGGTGCTGTGATAAGTCCAAAAGCTACATTGCTTACAGACTCCTCCCCACATGTCAGCATCTGAGATTCCCCACTTTTAGAAGGATCTGGGAAATTTTCAGTTGAGCATTGTCATTATCTAGGTTCAGAAAAGTATCCTTAGAGAAGCAAACAGGAAATGATTTGTTTGAAAAAGCATCCTTTTCTTTTCCCTCAGCTGTCTATGGAGAATCAAATTGAGGAGAGAAGAGTCCTATTGCACAAGTTAGATTTTGAAAGGACAGGAAATTGTATCCTTTAAAACAGATAAAA